>NW_015208910.1:0-960 GCF_001447785.1 Gekko japonicus | reverse complement strand
ATGCCTGGAACTCCACTACATTATACTGATGACGAGGATAGGATCCCGATGAGCTAGCCCAACTCCAACTACGGACCGGCACTGAGCACCGATCAACAGGACACTGTGCCCTGCATTGCTCCCCAGCAGCACCGCACTGCACACTGTTCCCCCGATCATCGCTCCCCCCGCACCGTCCTCGAGTCATGGCTGCAGCTCCAGGAACCATTGAAGTATTCAACCACACGAATCCAGAGTTCTGGGAAGCCTGGGTGGACCAGCTGACAAACTACATCACCTTCCACGACATTACCAACGCCGGTAAGAAACGGGTCTTGCTACTCAGCTTATGTGGGGTAGCCACCATCCATCTGGCCAAGGGGCTCATAGCTCTGGCGACATTGGACGACAAAACATACGAGGACCTCATAAAGGTCCTGAATGATTATTTCATGCCAAAGCCCACGAAAATGGTGAGGCGCATGGACCTATGGGTTTGAACGCAAAAGTCCGGAGAAGGGGCCACCATCTACATGGCTGGTCTATACCAGCTAGCCATTGACTGCAAGCTGCCATGGGTCGAGGAAATCATCCTTATGCAGTTCATCTGGGGCATCCACGATCCCAAGCTACGCAGAAAACTCATGGGAACTACTGACCTCAAGCTTGAGATGGCACTCCAGACTGCCAATGCGTTTGAGAGATTGCATTGGGATCATCCACCATCTGCCACGACACACCAGGTATCCCCAGGGGGTGCCCCAACCTCCTCAGGTGAGGAAGAGGTGCTTTAGGTCCGTCGGCCTGTTTGCTGTGACTCTCACCCATCACCGTCTGCTGCATCCTCCAGCACACCGGCTGCCTGTACAAGCTGTGGAGAAGCCCATGAACAGAGGTCCTGTCATTTCCGGGACGCCGTCTGTCACTCCTGTGGAAAGCAGAGCCACACTGCCTGTGCCTGCCACTCCAAAGGAAACCACT
>NW_015208909.1:0-992 GCF_001447785.1 Gekko japonicus | reverse complement strand
TTAAAGGTAAGAACCAGCACCATGAAGTGGATCCGGTAAGCTAAAGGCAGCCAGTGCGGTACCTGTAGCACAGGCTGGATATGCTCCCGAGTAGGGAGTCTCGTCAACAGCCTGGTTGTGGCATTTTGCACCAGCTGTAGCTTCCGGATTTGAGACAAGGACAGCCCCATGTAGAGGGTGTTACATTAATTCAGTCTCGAGGTGACCATTGCATGGATCACTGTTGCCAGGTCACTGCGTTCGAGGAAGGAAAACAACTGCCTAATCAGCCGGAGGTGGTAAAAAGCTGACTTGGCAGTGGCTGCTACCTGGGCCTCCATTGTTAAGGAGGCATCCAGGAGCACTTCCAGATTCCTAACCTCCGGCACTGGCACCAATGGCACCCCATCGAAGGTCGGAAGTGGGATCCCTACCCTCAGACCGCCGCGGCTCAGGCACAGGACATCCATCTTTGTTGGATTCAATTTCAGCCAAATCAGCCTAAGCCTACCAGCTACGGCTTGTAATGCCCAGCCAAGGTCTTTAGGTTTGGAGTCGGACTGGCCATCCAACAACAGATAGAGCTCGGTGTCATCCACTTTCTGGTGACAATCCAGCCCATGACTATGGGCAATCTGGGCAAGAGGGCACATATAGATGTTAAAGAGCATTGGGGACAGCACCACCCCTCAAGGCACGCCACATTCCAATGGGTGCCTTTGGGACAGTTAGTCCCCCAGTGCCACTCTCCGGGACAGTTGATTCCCCAGTGGCACTCTTTGTCCCCGACCTTGAAGAAAGGAAACAAGCCACTGTAAGGCTGGTTCCTGAATTCCAGTGTCAGTGAGGCGGTGTGGCAGTAGCTGGTGGTCGACCATGTCAAACACAGCCAACAGATCTAGCAACAACAGCACTGCCATTCTGCCCCGATCCAGGTGCCCCTGGAGGTCATCTGTGACGCTGACCAGTATCGTCTCCATCCCGTGGCCCAGGCAAAAACCAGACTGGAAGGG
>NW_015208908.1:0-938 GCF_001447785.1 Gekko japonicus | reverse complement strand
TACACCGGCCCGAACGGCTGCTGGAGAGTCTTCTAAAGCCCACTCTAGGTGGGATTTGACACGCTGAGATGTCACTTAAGATGTGCCAATGCCTGAATATAATGGCTTTGATGTCCTGGGCTCTATTTGTAAAATCCAATGCCCAAGTCAATCTGTCACCACTTTCCCGTCCCTTTCTATCCTGCAACAACTCGCCCCGATCTCATCTTGCCGCTCTCCAACGAGCCCTTTAATGATCCAATCAGGGTAACCTCTCTCAAAAAATTGAATTGCTAATCTATCAGCTTCCTGCCTGAAGTCCTCATCCAAAGTCGAATTTCTTTTTATTCTCAAAAACTGTCCATAGGGCAAATTTTGTATCAAATGTCTAACATGATGTGATTTGTAGTGTAACAGAGAGTTCCTGTCAGTTTCTTTATGGAACGGGCGAACCGCCAGTCTTCCCTCTTTAACAAAGACAGTAGTTTCTAGAAAACTAATTTCTGTAGGGCTGGCATTATAGGTGAATTTGATGGATTGATGTACAGTATTGATCCACTGGAAAAAAGGTTCCACCATATTGGGTTGATCAAAAATCAGAGAGCAATCATCTATATAACGTTTGTACAAAACTATATTGGCAAAATAAGGATTGAAATCAATATTAGTAATCCACTGTTCCTCAAACGATCCCATAAATAAATTAGCAACACTAGGTGCAAAGGAACTCCCCATAGCTACACCCTTCACCTGAAAATAAAAATCGGTTCCAAAACGGAAAAAACTTTTTTCAAAAATAATATCCACCAGGTCCAACAAAAAATGTGTGGGGGGAATTTTGAGGGGCCTTTTTTCCAGTGTATTCAGAAGAGTCAATCTCGCCTCTTCATGGGGGATATTAATGTACAGTGACCCCCATCCATAGTCATAAGATGGCTACACCTCTGGAATTTGTCTTC
>NW_015208907.1:0-939 GCF_001447785.1 Gekko japonicus | reverse complement strand
TGTGGCCGCAGACGGTGACTCATCGTCTCACCCCATGGCCTGTAGCACCTGTAAGAGGAACCCTATTAATAACTGAAACATAACAAACTTTGCAATCCCTCACATAACTCCTGTAACAACGTGATTTCCAGCTACCTATCTGCTGAATCTTGCTATTGGAATACCCCATGGCTACCACTGTTGAAGCTGCTCCAATCCAGAAGGAGTGGGTTCCGAAGCGGAACCCACCTAATCCCAATCAGACCAGCGCTTTCTGGGTCAGAGCCCAAAATTCAAACTTGGTGAAGGGAGTGCCATCCACGTGATGAAATAAAAGGCCTACACCCTCACCCCGCATGGTTGGATACTGACGTAGAGCCCGCACTGGGCATAGCTCTGCCTCAGAACACCGGCCCAGATCAATGACAGAGCCCCTGCTTACCTTGTCAGTCTTCGACCGCCGAAGCGTGATCCAAACGTTTGTGTCCAGAATGTGGACATCACACTGGTCCAGCACCAGTCCAGATACATCCTGGCGAGAGCCAGCCACCAACTCACTGATCCGCAGTGCCCCAAATAAGGCAACCAGAGATGTCGCGTAGAACAGTGCCACCTCATATCCATCCTTGCAAAGTGTGTGCCACTGTGCCTTGAGCCCCATCAGCACTGATGGGGTCAAAGGTTCCCTAGAGTCTATCACCTTGCCTCCCTCCCTTGACCAGCCCTCAAGCATCTTCCTAATGTGGAAGTCGCCCGTCTTCTCCTGAAACCCCGACGCCTTGCTGGCATAGGCGAGAGACGCCAACTTGCCCCTAATGGAATGCGCTGACAGGCCCTTACCTCGCAGTGACACACAAAACTGCATGAGATGGGCCACCGGTATGGGCCAAACTTGTCTCAGACTGGCTTCCTCCCTAAAGGCCAAAAATTGATTACCCGCCCTCCCATACGCTCTCTGAG
>NW_015208906.1:0-932 GCF_001447785.1 Gekko japonicus | reverse complement strand
ATCAAACCCAGTTCTCCCAGATGACAGTCTGCACTTCTAACTGGTACACCATACTGGCTCTCAGAGTAATATGACTACTCTGGTAAGTGCCTATAAGGACTCTAGTGGCTTCATTTTAAGCCAACTGAAATTTTTGAACTATGTTCAGGGGCAGCCCCAGGTAAAGAATGTTTAGAAAAGATTGTAGCTGGTGAACCATCCTGAGTTGGTAAAAGGTGTTCTGGGCAACATCTGACACTTGACCATTGAAAGATAATTTTTATTTCATTTTATTTATGTTATGTTCACCTTCCTCACTAAGATTCAAGTGGGTTACACCATGTAAATCAATGCAATCAGGAGGATGTTTCATCTAACTAGGACTGGGTCTGCAGAAATTGAAGCAAAGCTGTCATCTGAACAAAGCATATGTATCAAACACGACATTAAACAATGCAGAACATGGTATTACATAAGTAGAAACACAATGCATTCCCTTGGACCAGTATGTTATGATGTACCCCTATTTTCTTGATACGCCCTCCTGAATTATTCTGTTTTCCATAGTTTGCAAAATGCCAGGAGAGTGGAAACCATCATGACTTCCTCAGGCAGGCCATTCCACAGGGTGGGGGCCAGTACAGAGAAGGGTTGTGTATGGGCATTGCAGGGTGACATCAGCAGAAAGCCCTGCTCAGATGAATGGAGTTGTTGTGGTGGATCAAAGGGGAGAAGCAGTTTTGCAGATATGAGGGTCTAAGGTTATAAAGGGCTTTGTATGTGATAGCCAATACCTTGAATTGAGCTCAGTAATTGATGGGCAGCCAATGGAGAAGGAGTGTAATATGTGTACTCCACTACCTTCCGATAGTACTCCCAAGAATATCTGAGTTGTGACATTACACACCCAGTTATGCACCCCAGACTGATTTCTAGGGGAGACCTATGTACAT
>NW_015208905.1:0-1174 GCF_001447785.1 Gekko japonicus | reverse complement strand
ATTGTCCTTAGGCAAAGAGCAGTGCTAAATTCACTTTCTTGGAAGTAAACATGCTTAGCTTCTGAGATCTGACAAGATTTGGTGCTGGGGGGGCAACAGTGGGAGGGCTCCTAGTGTCCTGGCCCCACTGCTGCCCACTGCTGGACCTCCTGATGGCACCTGGTGTTTTTGGCCACTGTGTGACAGAGTGTTGGACTGGATGGGCCATTGGCCTGATCCAACATTGGCTTCTCTTATGTTCTTACGATTGGACTATATACCATAGTATTCCAAATCCCTGTTTCTATCCAGGCCCTGTCAGTTGCATTGGTGGGACAATTAGGGTCTTGGATGTATGAAATTGCCCCATACTGAATCAGAACATTGGTCCATCTAGATTGTTCTTGTCTTCTCTGATTGACCACAGCTCTCAGGCAGTGACGATCTTTTCCCATGCTTGTTCTAGAAGATTCCTCTTAACCAGAGTTGCTGGGGATTGAATCTGAGATCTTCCACATACAAGGCAGGTCATCTACTACTACAACAGGTGGAGCAGAGGTCCATGAGTGGCTATCAGAGGGAACACTGTGTCTGAGGCAGTGAGGCTCTGTTTTCTTGGTGCTTGGGGAGGCAACAGTGGGAGGGCTTCTGGAGTTCTGGTTCCACTGGTGGTCCTCCTGATGGCACCTGGGTTTTGACCATTGTTACCTCTAAGCTGAGTATTTTAGCCTTTGGCTCACACATTTTTATCTTAGCACAGGAAGGATGGCTCCAGAGCAAATAAATTTATGCAGTAGCCCAATCACTCACTCACAACTTTAATGCCAGTGGCTCACAAAGTAGAATTTTTTGTTCACAAGACTCCACAGCTTAGAGGGAGCATTGGTTTTGACCACTGTGTGATGCAGATTGTTGTCCTGGATGGACCATTGGCCTGAACCAACATGGCTTCTCTTTATGTTCTTATGTTGAAATGGCATGGATCTTTGGATGACAGAAGTTACTTGGCTCCTCCTTCTATGTGTACAACCCCATTCTAATTTTTCCTGACCAAGCCCCGGTGAAGTGAATGGTTCCCCCCCCCCCTTGAGTAAATTCACCTTGGATGTGACTATAGATGAAGTCTGAGGGCAATGTGGAGAGTTTCTTGTCGTTTTCTGGTGTGCCTTTCATGCCTACCATGATGGATTAAGAA
>NW_015208904.1:0-943 GCF_001447785.1 Gekko japonicus | reverse complement strand
TGTTCTTCTGTCAGGTGCTGCTTATCAGCATTGTTTTCCTTCCCCCCCCCCCTTCATTGTCCTTGATTTAGTTGTCATTGGTTTGGAAAACCCACATGATTCTGTTTAGATCATGTCAGATCCAGCATTGTGATTTTATTATACAGGTTGCCACAGCCAATTGGATTAGACATCTGAGGGGAAACAAGGCAGAGGACATTGAGGGTAAATGGCACTGAAAAGAACAACTTTTGTATATCTCTGGAAGAAAGGAGACACTTCAGCCCTCACAAAAGCTAATATGAATGGCGTTTCAGATCAGACCTCATAAATATAATGAATAATTACATTCAATATTAAAAACTTGTGCCTTTTCATTTCAGAGAATATACAAGGCTAATCGGTTTAGCCTTGCTTTCAGGAATCAGTTTCATATTGTCCCTTTTTTGGTATAGAAGTATACTGGTTTTATTGTGATATTTTATAGTTGTGCTCTGTAATAATGATATATTAGAGTGTTTTTTGTACACTACCTTGAACTATTGGACAAGCTGTATAAAATTCAATAAATAAATATACAAGAAGGACAAAAACCGGGGGGGGGGGGAGAGGAAGTCATGTGGAACAGGGAAGCATTTGGGAAAGATAGCTAGTCAGAAGGAAATTTTGTCATTTTTATAAGTGCAGAAGACTCTATTTACAACATATATCTATCAAACCGGCTTCTATAAAAACCAGCAAGGAAGAAGTTTGTGCATTTTTCTGTCAGGGTTTGGATACTTTCCCCTCAAAGGTAAAAATGTTGGCTAGTATCCTTTCTTATGTAATGTTGTGGTCAATATCCTCATATACTAGCATTTACTGGGATTGTGTTTGCATACATGTTTAAAGGTGTTGTACTGTTTTTATGTTCTGGGTATGTTTTTAATGCTGACCTTTCAAACTTGTTATTTTAAAACTTTTT
>NW_015208903.1:0-944 GCF_001447785.1 Gekko japonicus | reverse complement strand
AGCCTGTTGTTTCCAAATAGGCAAGGATTATCTGCATGTAGCTCTAATCATGGGGAACACTTATTTTGAGTACTAGCCATCATGTCCATACTGCCTGCTAAGAACTAGATATTTAAAGAGACAAGCGGGGAGGACGGTGACAGAAAAAGAAACTTCCACGAAGTACTGTAGCTGCTCCTTTGGGAAGAGTATATAAAGTGACCATTCAAAAGAAAGAGTTTTTTCAGTTGTTGTTTTTAGTGCCCATTTAAAGCAAAATATTCCCCCCCCCCGAACTTTAATCTCATGACCCTCAGATTATGAGACTAATGCGCTGCACACTGCACCATGGAGGCTTTGATATTTCTACATGAAGAAACTTGCCCGTGTATTGCAAGCAAACTGGTCTGCACAGATTTTTTTTCTAGAGAACCGCATTGCTTTATTGTGTTGCTTGACACTGTGTTGTTACACAATCAATATTTATTTTATAAAAATAGAGTTTTTTTCCCCTGGCAGCACTTTTTCTAGTGAAAGACTAACATTAATATGAAAGGGTTGTTCAACTGTTGTTTTCAGTGCTCACTTAAAGCAAAATATCCTGCCCCCCTGAGCTTTATTGTGTTGCTTGACACTGCATTGTGAAACAATCAATACATTTTTTTTTAAATGGTGGATACATCAGGACAATAGCAGAGGGGAGGGAGGGGAGGAAGAGGGGGGAGAGGGGTAGGCATGGTTTACAGGCACCACTGATGACAAGAAGATGGCTGCATGGTGGGAAAGTTACTTGGAATGCTGGAATTCCTCACTTGAAAACCATGAGTTGAGATGCGAAGAAAAGGAAACTTAGCAGAAACCCAGGATTCTGAAAGCACAAGGCAAGAGGATGGAACATTTGAGTTGGCTCCTGGGCGGGCAAAATCTTTTGTGGAATCCATTGCTAGGTTTGAATATTTAAGACT
>NW_015208902.1:0-1077 GCF_001447785.1 Gekko japonicus | reverse complement strand
TTTTTTTTTTTTTTTTTTTGAGTTAAATTTTTTATTAGGAATTTCAAGAAGATAAAACAAACATATCATGACTTTTTCATATTACATATATCAAACACTGTAACCACATAACCGCAGGGGAAAGCACAAAAAAGCTAATTTGATGGAAGGCAGTCTTGACCATCCCACCTGCTTCTCAAACAGCACCCTCAAACTCTTAACCTGTTCTACAAATGCCAGTTCCATTCCCTCTCAAACAGCCTTACCAGCCAGCATCACCTCTTTCTTGTCTGGAATCCTTCACTTTGTTCTGCCTTATCTATCCAACCAAGGTCTCAAAGCCCTGGCTCAGAGGTAGGATGGGTGCATCTGGAAGCTTAGATAATGGAACACAGAGCACGGCTGCATACCACACCTATATTAGGTTGAATATTGCCTTTAGAATTTGATTTTTTCTTGGAAATCACCAAAGAAATAGAGCAATAAAACTATAACAAAACAAAACCTTTCTTCAAGTACACACATTAAGAGCATCCCTTACCTGGCCAGTGTTTGGCCTTTATATATAAACAGCATGGGTAGTAGCATCGTAAGCTGCACATATCACCATTCTATATTTGTGAGGGGCTGTGGCTCAATGACAGAGGATCTGATTTGCATGGAGCAGGTCTCAGGTTCAATCCTTAGCATCTCCATTTAAAAGGATCCAGTAGTAGTAGTAGAAGAAGAAGAAGAGATTGGATTTATACCCCGCCCTTACCCAAGGGAGTCTCAGAGTGGCTTACAAACTCCTTTCCTTTCCCCTCCCCACAACAGACACCCTGTGAGGTAGGTGGGGCTGAGAGAGCTCTGACAGAAGCTGTTCTTTTTCAATAACAACTGTGCCAGAACTATTGCTTGCCCAAGGTCATCCAGCAGGTGCAGGTGGAGGAGTGGGGAATCAAACCCAGTTCTCCCAGATTAGAGTCCGCGCACTTAACCACTACACCAAACTGTAGGTGACGTGAAAGACCTGACAAACCTGGAGATCTCTGTCTGAGATTCTGGAGAACCTAGTCAGAGTAGACAATACTGAGCTTCATAGACTAATGGTCTGAC
>NW_015208901.1:0-943 GCF_001447785.1 Gekko japonicus | reverse complement strand
ATACAAATCCATACACTAACGGGGGTCAATTTACCTGCTCTTCTGGAGATTTTCTTCTTTGACGTACGGTCAGATCCTTCTGGAAATAAAACAAAAACAGTTTCTACCCTAACTGTGATAGCTAGAATAACTACCGCACAAAAATGGAAAGACAAGACGGTCCCTTCTTTAGACAGTTGGCAAAACAGACTTTGGGACCCCTTTCTTCTTGGGAAGGTATCTTCACAAAATGCTTGTTATAGATACAGATTTTTACCAAAAGGTATGTCAAAAGGCATGGTTCCCGGTGGTAAGCTACTTGGCTGAAGGGAGTATTATTCAAAAAAATAGATACTATCAGAATCTGTTATATTTTTAAGGTACATTATTTTATTCTTTAGTGACTTAAGGCTGGAATATATCGCTGCATTGGTGCATCGTGCCAATTTTGCCTTTAACCGTTAACTGTTGGTATTATTCATATTGTGTTATTATTGTTTGGAAACGTTTAATAAAATGTTATTTTAAAAAAGTTAAACCTAGTTGTGTGCATAAAACACCTGCCTTTATAAAGCCCTTTTGAAGTATTCCATTTGCCATCCCATCTCTTTAATTTTCTCTTCATTAGGCATAAGAGTCCCTGTATTTTGTTTTCATTTATAGTCCATCTTTCTCACTTGGGACTCAAGGCAGATTACACAAGGTGAGTCGATACAGTTGACAGAATAGAACATTCAGTAAACGAGGGAATAGGATTAGGGTTGTAGAACCAACCAGAAATCTAAAAACAGAACTGCAGCAAAGCATAAGTATTAACGTGAGTCACGTGACACATTGATGCAAAAATTACACGGTAGGATCCTAGTTTCAGCAAGCTAAACATAGTAGGATAGACTGCAGCCCCTAATAATTTATCCTAGTAACTTTATCATTTAGTATAGTCAGGGGTCATTTCATAGAAAAA
>NW_015208900.1:0-943 GCF_001447785.1 Gekko japonicus | reverse complement strand
TATCTGTCCCTCTATCAAACAGACTCTCTATTCAGTATCAGGCAAGAGAGCCATCTTGCTCCCTAGCAGAGAGTCTGTAAACCACAGTAAGTGCTCAACTACGCAGGCAGAAAAAAGAAACAACACGGATCATCGCCATTTTTAAAATTGTCAGTCTGTTTTCCTTTCCATAACTCTAGCAAAAACTCATTAAGCATAAAATAAGTCTCTGTAAAGATGTTTCCCAAATAGCAGATAGAGGCTTTCAATGATTTATTTTGCCCCTTTGCTTCACTGCATAAATTTCCCAAAACTCTGCCAAGCTGCCTGTCGTAAAAGTTTTGCCTCTGGGAAAGAATTATGGGGGCAATCCAGTGTCCTTTTACGAGTTTGACAGTTGTAAAAAGAAGAAGAGATTACTCACAGAGTCTTCACCAAGATGATTGTGGTGAGGTGTGAAGGCTCTTGTTTGGGGTTGTTGTAGCTTTCCAGCCGTGGACTTCCACAGCTGGTCCTTCAGAGCTTCTGCTCAAGACGAACTGAAAATTGCACCTGCTGTTGCCACAGACGGGGGGCTCAGTTTAAGTCTTCTGCTTCCAGTTCCTGCTCCCAAGGATCTGGTGGACCCTTGTCAAATCTGGAGGAGTCCAGAAAGTCCCCTAAAAGACTCCAAAGGCTGGTGAGACCTGGAGAAGCCCGGCCACTCAACTACTCCCCCACACAGTAGCCCCACCTCCCTGCCTTACCTAAAAAAATGTGAGGGTATGGTGGTATTGCATCCCTGCTTGTCTTTCCTCCCAAAGGTAGTGAGTTCATTTCATTTCACTCAAGTTCTGACCCAGCCAGTGTTTTTTCCAAATCCGAACAATGCTACAGAACAGACTCTCCAGATGTTGGATGTTAAAAGAGCTCTGCTTTGTTACATTCACAGAACGCAGTCCTTTCAGAAATCTCCCAAACTTTT
>NW_015208899.1:0-955 GCF_001447785.1 Gekko japonicus | reverse complement strand
GGCAGCCACCTCAGAGCCTGGCAGGCCCAGTATGTTGCCTCAGAAGGGAGGTGGGGTTCAGGCAGCAAACCACACCTGGCGACAGGCCAGAGGCCAGCAGCAGCTGGGGACTCCTGGGACCTGGACAGAGAGGCAGAGGAGTCTCTTAATACCTCAGTGGAGGGCAGAGCAGGAAAAGAGAGGGCCAAACCAGGGAGGCCATTGGCCAAGATTCCCTTCACACCATAGGACCCACTATGGGTGAGCCCACCCCCAGACAATCCTTTGTTCGGCCCACCCAGGGAGGCCAAGGAGGCCAAGGAGGGCCAGGTCAGACCACTCCCAAGACAGGAGTGACAGGGAGCAGAGTAGAGGCAAACCTCCATCTTTACTTATGTCTGAATTGGGGGTGGCCTGGATAAAGGGGAACTCTGGAGGGCGCCACAGACCCAGACTCCACCCTAGTACTGTTGGAGACTGAGCTAGGGTTGTCAACTCCAGGCTAAGAAACTCCTGGGGATTTGAAGTGGGGAGAGGGTAAGGGGGAGGCCTCAGTGGGGTATAACGCCACAGAGTCCGCCCTCCAAAGCAGCCATTTTCTCCAGGGGAGCTGATCTCAGTAGTATGGAAATGAGGTATAATTGGGAAACTGCTAATATCCACCTGGAGGCTAGCAGACCTAAGACAGTCAATACTATATTTTCCATTTCATCTTTGCTGACTGAGTTTTTAATGTTTTATTTCTTAAAGAGGGATGTGTAATCATGAATTAGATAGCTAACGTTGAGCCAGATGATGATTCTCCTAATTCTTTAATTATAATATTTGGTCTGTTAATTTACATACCAAAAGGAATAGATTATTAGACAGTATCTGGTAACCACTGCATATTGGAATTATTAAATTATTGTTTGAATTATATATTTGTGAAGGTAACAATTGTCTCCTAGTCAAACTTACAGTGTAACAGATATGA
>NW_015208898.1:0-958 GCF_001447785.1 Gekko japonicus | reverse complement strand
GACCTCCCAGGCCCCGGGGCCCTACAAACAGCGGCCGGCGGCCGGCCTCCCCACGGCCTTCGAGACCCAGCCGGCTGCCCTCGGCGGTGACCAGGATGTTGTTGCCCAGGCCCCGGAGCCGCACAAGCCCGGGCCCAGAGACCAGCCGTCCTCCGATTCGGTCATGCGCCAGGACTACAAACCCTGGAAGGTGCAGGGGAAGGAGACCAGCTGCAAACCCAAGTGTGACTACCAGCCGTCCGACACGCCCTTCGCCAGGGAGTCCCAGTACCAGAAGGATTTCCAGGCCTGGCCCATCCCCAAGAAGGGGGACCACCCGTGGATCCCCAAGCCCCTGCCCATCCCCCCGGTCGACCTCGACAAGGGCTCCAAGGAAAGATCCGGAAGCCAGGAGAGGAGGCGGAAGGCCCAGGTGAGCCAGGAGAAGGAGCAAGGGGGAGGGAAGGCCGAGGAGGCGGCGGCCAAGGCCGGCAAGGCCGAAGAGGGGCAGGCCAAGAAGACCAAGAAGCGGGTCCACATCACCGAAGACGGGACCCAGATGGAGCCGACGGAGCCGGGGGCCTCCGCGCCAGCAGAGGGCAGCAAAGGACGGGCCGCCGTGGACGCCCTCAACCGGCAGATCAAGGAGGAAGTGACGGCCCGGGTGAGCACCTCGTCCTACAGGTGAGAAGCCCAAACCAGCTCCCCAGACTGGATGACACTAGGCCAAGTGAGGCATCCCCCTCCGACAGCAAATTTTGGGAGGGGGGAAAAGTGAGAGATAAATCTTGGGGGGGGGCACGGCTCTGTAGGTCAACCTTTGTCAGAAAGGCCATGACCAGTGGCGTCTGATGTACAGAAAGTCCCACGTTCCGTCCGGGCATCGCCACGTTTTTGGTTCCCGGCAGTTGCAGGGAAAGGCCTTCCTTTAATGGGGATTCTGGAGAGATGCTGGATGTCAGGAGAGATATTTGAGCTA
>NW_015208897.1:0-977 GCF_001447785.1 Gekko japonicus | reverse complement strand
AGCTATTTTTAATGGATCCTCCCTGCAGGCACAAAGGTGATATCTCTTGGGTTCTTCTTAAGTCCCTCCTGATGAAATAGAGAAAAGCCAAGTCTGGCTTTTCTCTTTCTCAGAGATGCTTTGACAAGGAAGCAAATGGGTGAGTTGGAAACCCATTGGTAGGTCCCAGAGTGCCCATAGGTTCCATGTTGGGAATCACTGATCTAAGTCATTTTGAAGGAACCCCCAAACCAGACAGTTTGATATGAACACCTGAACACAGGAAGCTGCCTTATACCAGTTCAGATCACTGGTCCATCAAGGTCAGCATTGTCTACTCAGACTGATAGCAGATCTCCAGCGTCTCAGGTAGAGGTCATTCACATCACCTACTGCCTGGTCCTTTAAACCGAAGGTGCCAGGGATTGAACCCGGGACCTTCTGCATACAAAACGGATACTCTGTCACTAAGCCACAGCCCCTCCCCATAGGTCTTTCCACTCTTCTCAGGTGGATTCTATACATACATTCCTTTCTATGAGGTGTGGGTGTTAATCACATCTAACCAGCTCTGATTCTTGAAATCATCCTCATCTGAATTTCCCCCCATATCTGGGAATTCCAAATCACCAGGTCTTCTTTCCCAAAAGGGATGGATGCATTAGGAATCCTCCACTGATCTGTATTTTTATTTTCCAGTTTTGTACAGAGCACCACGTATGAGCTATCTGATTGCCGTTTTTCAGTTTATTTGCATACCCTGCATTAGAGTGACACGCTGATAAAACACTTCTGAAAAACAACCTTGACGTAAATGTGCATCAAGGGTCCTTCTGTGTACTACTGATGTGTGCATGTGGAAACACTACCTATGAATGATCCTGATAAAGCTACATGTACAATCTTTGCAGCCCTAACCTGGATGGCCCAGGCTTATTAGATCCCAGAAGCTAAGTGGGATCAGCCCTGGCTAGTGCCTGGATGGGAGACCACCAAGG
>NW_015208896.1:0-950 GCF_001447785.1 Gekko japonicus | reverse complement strand
AGCTGCTAATGTGGGATTGAATGTATGGTAAAATGGTTACCTATATGGCCTCATCGTCCTACTCCTGGACTCGACTCTAACCACTGTACCACACTGGCTCTCTGATCGAGGGGGTTATCTAATCTTTTTTTTTTTAATCACCCCACCACGAGGAAAGGAAAATGTTATCAAAGAACAGCTGCTAATGTGGGATTGAATGTATGGTTACCTGTATGGCCTTATCATCGTGTTGATTTGTTATGAATGAAATATATGTTGAGCCATAGCTTCCTGTAAATTGCAGGGCAAATGAGAAAAAGATGGTTAATTGTTGAAACCCCTGAGTCCAGTTGTTAACTTGGGTCCTAAGAGGCTTGGGAGAAAGGCAGGCATATAAATAAATATGTCATCATCATCATCATCATCATCATCATCATCATCATCATCATCATCATCATCACAATAATAACAATAATAGAAGATTAGATTTACACTGTCCTTCACTTGGAGTCTCAGAGCAGCTTACAATCTCCTTCCCTTCCCACAACAGATACCCTGTGAGATCGGTGGGGCTGAGAGAGCTCTGAGAAAACTGCTCTTGAGAGGGCAGCTCTGAGAGAACTGTGGCTCGCCCCGCAGTTGCATGTGGAGGAGTGGGGAATCAAACCCGGTTCTCCCAGATCAGAGTCCATGCTCCTAACCACCACACCAAACTGGGAATCAGTTTTACCTGTGGGCAGGATATTTGCTATCTCCTGTTACGTTATTACAAATAATAGCCAACAAATGTCTCCCTAACATAGTCACAGGTATTTATGAATTTCCTGCATTGTGCAGGGGGGTTGGACTAGATGACCCTGGAGGTCCCTTCCAACTCTATGATTCTATGATTCTAGGTCATTCCTTTTTCTACGGGAAAACATGTTGTGAGGTATAGACCTGATAGGGTTGCAAGCTCTGGGTTGGGAAAT
>NW_015208895.1:0-959 GCF_001447785.1 Gekko japonicus | reverse complement strand
AAATGCTTTTATATAATAGGAGAGATATAAAGTACCTCGAACAATGTCTTGGAAGTTACAGAGGTGATGGAATAAGATTTCCAGGAGCTGGAGACAAGAACTTCAGTGTCTCCTGTAGCTTCTCTTTCTTACCTGCGGCCAGAAGCAAAATAAAAGAAACTCTATTGACTTTTGTTGCATAATTTTATGAAGGTCAGGATTCAGCTTATTTTGGCTCTGAATCTATTTGTTGAGAGCAGAGTTGATGTTCTTTTTTTCTTTTCTTTTTTTTAATGACCATAGAGTACACACAGCCCTGTGAATAGAGTTCCAGTGTCAGTCCCATGGCAAGGAGTAGAAAGCTGCTGGATATGCCAAGCCAAGTAGAAATTTTGTTTGTGTATCTGCTTGATCAACGGGGCATCACTCCCTGTTGCTTCTCTTTGAGCTGTGGCTTCCTTGTAGGGGCTGTGGGAACAGATGAACTTTTGTCTTTCCCAAGTCAAGCATCTCTCCATGTTCCAGGGCCTTCCTCACCCATCAGCTCTCTCCTCTTGAGCCAGTTTGGTGTAGTGGTAAAGAGCGTGTATTCTAATCTGGGAGAACCAGGTTTGATTCCCCATTTCTCCACATGCAGCTGCTGGTGTGATGTTGGGTCAGTCATAAGGTTCTCACAAGAGCAGTCCTCGAAAGAGCTTTCTCCGTCACTGGAATTCGAAAGAATTCAAATGGCGTTTGAATTCAACACAAATATTTCATGTGGATGGATTCTCGGCACCAAAGGAGATGAAGACGACACAATAAAATATCAGGGTGTACAATAAATGAATTAGGAAATCCAGAACGTTCGGTTTTAAGTAATCAAGTGGTGAACTAATAATTTGTAGTTGTCCTTGCAAGATGGGTCTTCAGATTCCTGTAAATGTAAAGCATTTGTTTGACCTGGGCTATGTTCCAGTAATAAATGGAATGGATGACGA
>NW_015208894.1:0-958 GCF_001447785.1 Gekko japonicus | reverse complement strand
AGCCTAAAGTAACCTGGGGGATTTTCAAGTTGGAGAAAGGGCATAGGGAAAACAGTGAAATTCCCTTCTCCAATGCTATGAGTCCAGTCTAAATCAGATTGTGGTGTCTGATAGGAATGCTGTGAGCATGTGCAGCTCTTGAATTTACTATATTTAAGGGTGGTGATCAGATGTGAGCCAATCGCTCGGCCTGTTCCGTTCGGGCTAAGCAGCTGTGAATGCTTGCCAAATTGGTTCCCCCAAAACTGCATGTGTGCAAAGATGCTGCCATTTCAAAACAATCAGCAGCCATTCGCTCCACTAAAGACTAGGTAGATGAACACTGGTGAGTGGGATTTTATTGAATCAGAGTGTTCATTGTTGACTGACCGTGAATAATTTAATGAGTGATTTCATTGTCTACTTAAACCATTGCCTGCTCAGCAGAGCACTTATTCGATAAAGTTGGAGAGATAGTAGAAGTCAGTTGGGCTGTGTGAGAATGTGCACGTGCAAAAACCCAGTTATGCTGTACTGACTGGTTAGTGAGGAAGACAGTGAAACGACCTGCCAAACACCCACAAACAGACTGGCGAACTGGCAAACTGATTGTTGAAATATCAGGTCTCTGTTCACAACTGGCGAATAGGATGAAAGCCGAACCAATGGGTGTTTAAGTATCCTTGGTGTCTACAGAAAGTAACTATTTTTTGTTTAATTGGATCACAATTGAATGCTTCTCCATATCCACTTCCCAAATCCCCTCTACATTAAAAGTGACATTATTTTCAAACATATTCAAAATGGTTTTGATTGTGTTATTGATGTGTGAGTGTGGACAAAAGGAAGCATAGATGTATTGCTAGGCAGGAAGGTAGATTTCCAATTCACATCCTTCTTGTATTTTTGAGTGACATGTCCACGCTATGGGGAGGGGGTGTAGCTCAGTAGTAGAACATCTGCTTGGTATTCAGAAGGT
>NW_015208893.1:0-1053 GCF_001447785.1 Gekko japonicus | reverse complement strand
ATCCTCCTCTATCTTTTGATCTGGTGATTCTTCTTCCCCACACCTCCACATGCAGCTGTTGGTGTGACCTTGGGTCAGTCATAATTTCTCTCAGAGCAATTCTCTCAAGGACAGTTCTCAAGAGAGCTCTCTCAGCCCCACCTGCCTCACAGGGTGTCTGTTGAGGGAAGGGGAAGGGAAAGGAGTTTGTAAACCACTCTGAGACTCCAAGTGAAGGGTGGGGTATAAATCCAATCTCCTCCTCCTCCTCCTCCTCTTCTTCCCCAAACCTCCACATGCAGCTGCTGGTGTGACCTTGGGTCAGTCATAAGTTCTGTCAGAGTTGTTCTCTCAAGGGCAGTCCTCGGGAGAGCTTTCTCAGCCCCACCTGCCTCACAGGGTGTCTGTTGTGGGGAGGGGAAGGGAAGGGAGTTTGTAAGACACCCTAAGACTCTGAGTGAAGGGTAGGGTATAAATCCAATCTCCTCCTCCTCCTCCTCCTCCTTCTCTTCTTCTTCTTCTATTACTAAGCTCTTTCCCCTACAAAATTGCACTGCAAACATTTTGTGCGTGTGAATTGTTATCACTTTCCTTGGGCTGTACCAATCACCCTCCCCCATCCAAACAATCCACCCAGCAGGCCTGTAGCCAGGATTTTTTAAAGTCAGGGGGCATTTAAATTTCGTAGAGGACATTGGCTATCGAGAGCAATGCCTCACTGACTGACAGCTGCACCCACATGTACATCCTGAAACACATTCAGCTCCCGCCCAACACACACCATCGAGCTTGCCTAAGTGTTGATGCATCCAGATGCGGATTAATACCTCCCAGTGGGAAAATTGGCACAAATTAACTTCTGGATTGAATGGGATGCACGCCAGATAGAATGGGATGTCAGGAAGGTGTGAGAGAAAGAGCTTGGGATTTGTCCCTAAAGGTGCTCTTAAGTTACACTTTTACCAGGGGGGGGGAGCCCAAAGGAATGGGAGAAGGATGGAAATCATGAATGAATGATAACAACCACAACAAACGTGCCAGTTACTTGTATGTATATGTGTGTGTGTGTGTGTG
>NW_015208892.1:0-1003 GCF_001447785.1 Gekko japonicus | reverse complement strand
TCTTTTTCTATGAAACGACCCCTGGAAGAAACAAAGAACAGGATGCTTGTCACTGAAAAGGAGTTTGTTAAATGTCTTGCAGACATCAGACAGAACACACAGATCTAGGGTTGCCAAGTCCTTACCTTCTGCCAACAGGGGGCTCCAGCCTGCTCCCTGGGAACTTCTGGCGCGTGCACAAAGCACATGCACCGTGATGACATCATCCAGAAGTGATGTCATCGCACTGTGCACATCATGCAAGGGATGCTTTAGCATTTGGCAAAAAACTCTATGGTCATCATAGAGTTTTTAGCCAAATGCTAGAGAAGCCCCCGCGATGTGCCCGGTGTGATGATGTCACAATGGGGCTCTTCGGGGGCAGGGCTCCTCTGCCAGCCAGCTGGCCAGTGGCAGATTGGGGGCCCTGAACTTGGAGGAACCCCCACCCCCACTGAGGGGATGGTAGCCCTACACAGATCCCTTTGAAGGCTGAGAAAACTGAGTAATGTGGTAGTTCTTGTAGATTAATTTTAGTTTGTACACAAGGTAAATAATAGGTATTTGCCAGATTGAGTAGTATTACTTTTTATTGTGAGAAAAGCTCATAAATCTATGTGCCTAAGTAATATTTCTTTTGTTGGCCTATGGTAGGGTTGCTCACAAGACTCCACAGCTTAGAGGGAACATTATCTGGCTGGCCACCCATCAACAGATATAGCTGGGTGTCATCAGCATACTGATGACATCAGTATGTCATCAGCATACTGATGACATACTGATGACATCAGCATACTGATGACACCCCAACCCAAAACTCCACACCAGTTGGGTGAGGGGTGCATATGTTAAACAACATTGGAGAGAGAATTGCCCCCTGAGAAACCGCACATACTAAGGGGTGCCTGGTTGACACCCTCTCTCCTAGTGCCACCCTCTATTCCCAACCTTGGAGAAACAAGGTAAGCCACTTCAAGACTACCCCACAAAATCCTACATCAGTGAGGCAGTGGGTCAAAAGATC
>NW_015208891.1:0-970 GCF_001447785.1 Gekko japonicus | reverse complement strand
TCTTGAATAATTCCATTTTGCATAATTTGCAGAAAGTCAGAAAAGTGGAGGTCCTCTTGACCTCCTCAGGCAAGCCATTTCATAAGGTGGGGGCCACCAAAGAGAAGGCACATATCTGCATAGTTATTGATTTTGCCCATTCGCAGGTTGGAGCCCATAGACAATGTGACTTTGATGAGCGAAGCTGTCTTGGCGGAGTGTAGGGGGAGAGGTGGTCTCGTAGATATGAGGGTCCAAGGCCATGAAGTACGGTTGCCAATTCCCAGTTGGGGGCAGGGGATCCCCCAGTTTGGAGCCCCTCCCCATGCTTCAGGGCTATCAGAAAGCAGGGGGGGGGGAATAGCTGCTGGGCACTCCATTATACCCTATGGAGATGGGTCCCCATAAAGAATAATGGAGAATTGACCTGTGGTTATCTGGGGCTCTGGGGGGGGGGTTGAGTTAAAGGCACCCAATTTTCAACATAACTGCTGGTGCCCCTCTCCTCAAACCCCCCCCCCCATGTTTCAAAAATATTAGACCAGGGGGTCCACTTCTATTAGCTCCAAAAGAAGGTTCCCCCGTCTGCCATTATTTCCAACGGAGGGAAGCATTTAAGGAACACAGTCCCTTTAAATGCGACCACAGCTCACCCGGAACTCACTTTGGAGTTCCCTCTCCCAGAGCCTACTGGTGAGTCCCCCGCCCACTTGTTAGCCTCACCTGGCAACCCTATTGTGAAGGGCTGCTATAAGTGATAACCAATTAATCGTCATGCCACGACATTCTGCGCCAACTGGAGTTTCCAAATTGATTTTGAGGGTAGACCAATGTACAGTGCATTGCGCAGTAGTCTAGTCTTGATGTCACAGTGGCATGGGTCCAGGGGGCCAGATCAGCCATATCAAGGCAAGGGGCCTCACCATGTTCAGAGTACGATGAAGATGTGTAGCCAGGTTGGTCTTTCTGTAATATCTTAAAGACTAACAAG
>NW_015208890.1:0-952 GCF_001447785.1 Gekko japonicus | reverse complement strand
GGACCTGGAGCCTCGTACGGAGGAAGGAGTGCTCTCGTCCATTTCAGGACCTCTGGTGGACGATGGCCGAGAACCCATGGCCGATCTGACGCAGCTGCTCATCAATCGGGAGTCTCTCCAGCTGCAGCTGCTCCACCTCCTTCAAGTAGGCAATACGGGATTCAAGAAGTACTTAGACATTCCCAATGCTTTCTTTAGTACCCACAAAGACAAAGGGGACCATTCCATCTTCCCTGCGGAGTCTATTCTCGTTGTCTCCTTCAATTCTCACTCAAATGACTCCAGACTTGTCCACAATCTCCTGAATGACTTTACCATTTTTTCCAACAACTTTCCCCACAAGACTTCTAGGAACCTGAATGAAGTCCTCCACGAATTCCAAATAGCTTCTAGCCTTTTTTTACTGCCTCAGCACTCTCTCCGTAGATCCTGAAAGTTCCAGTATCCTCCTCAAGCTCAATTGCAGTAACTCCTGGAACCTTTCTGGCTTGCTGTATGTTACTCCTGTGCATTCCTATCGCAAGGCCTATTAAACCTTCTCTGACAACAAATTCCTCATGAAATACTGCTGCAGGCTGTTTCGTGCACTCTAAATGCTTTGTGGCTTCTTCATTTCTTGACATGAGCATTAGCTTGGTTTGAATGCTGCGTAAATGCATGTCACTCAGTATGCTTACGCTTTTCACTGTTGCCTCACTTGCAGACTGTACTATTAACTGAGCCATTTCAGCTTGGTAAAAAATTCTGCAGGCTCCTACTGCTTTCTTAAAATCCTTATGGGCACACGCATCTCTTTGATCTTCAGGAACTTCGACTGCACACTTGAAAAAGGTGTTAGCTGGCTTGTTTTGATTCACAGGTCAAAGTCATTCAAGCGTGACTATTTCATAGTAAGCGGCTTCACCGGCAGCATATTCAATGATGTAAAACTCCCCTTTCATTGTTCGAACTT
>NW_015208889.1:0-974 GCF_001447785.1 Gekko japonicus | reverse complement strand
AAAGAGAGTGCAGAAAGGGATCAGCCCTGAGTTGGTGCTATTCACACTCAAATGATCTTGCACTATCATAACAAGAAGCTCTGGATAGAGATGTCTATTCCCATTAGGGTGTCCAAATCCCTCCTGAGAACCAGTGGGGGATGGAAGGAACTTACCAGGAGAAAGAGAAAGGCCTAGGCTTCGTCATTCACATCACACCAGAAGTGACATCATCATACCAGTGACGTCTAGGTGACGCTGTGGAATTTGGGCTAAAACTCTCTGTGAAAACTGGCTTCTATCATTGAGTTTTTGCCCAAATACCAGAGCGGTACTTGGACATTGTTGGTGTGATGATGTCACTCACTGTGTGACACCAGCCAGAGGCCTAGGCCTTTCCCTTTCTCCAGATAAGTCCCCCCACTGGCCAGCTGATCAGTGGCTGGAGGGCAGGGCATGTCAGCAGGGGACCTCCACCTCTACTGTGGGATCTGGCAACCCTAATTCCCATCTATATCTAGAGCTGCCAACCAACTAGCCTAGCATTTTACTGGTGTAGACCAGTACTGTGGTCTGAAAAGCCGACAAAGCCAGATTCTGCCGGGTTCTGCCTAGGAACTGTCAGGTTTTGTGAAACTCTACTACAATTGCCAATTTCTGCTGTAGCTATACCCCTTACCCATCAGATCCTGTTCTGGCTTTGTCACTGCCCTTCCATGTGCTTCCTTGGAGTTATGCCTGCCTCCACTCAAGGGACTGATATTTTTGCCATTAAAGGAATAAGGCTAAATTGTACATCATGCCATGGATGAAAATGTGCATCTAGATGTGTGTGCATAAGCTTGCTTCTGAGTCTTAAGTCTCTCTCCTGCTGTATCAGGACCTATTGCCCAGCCTAGTCTGTCTTATCTGCTTTGTATCTTCTTGATATCCAGGCCTTGGTTAGGGCCGGAGCGTGCCGGTACAGTGCTCCGGGAGTGAGGCGCTGGGGGGCG
>NW_015208888.1:0-960 GCF_001447785.1 Gekko japonicus | reverse complement strand
TAGCAGAGTGGGTATTTGAATCTGGGTCTGACATCCTAACCCCTACACCACATTGGCTATACTGGAAAAATGAAAAGTGCTATTGCTTTTTCTATTAGTTCATAAGTATATTGTTGTGCAATTGTTATTTTACTAAAAATGCCACAGGAGCTGTCTTCTGAAACCAGTGACACCATAGGGATGCATGACGAGAACCACAAAAGTGCATAGCCAAATGGATCTGTGAAGGTTTCTGACTCTGCTGAAGAGGGAAATGTTCTTTTAGTTTAACATATCTAGAGCCTCTTTAGACCATAGCAGCAAGGCAAAAGGGACAAGCTATTATACACAACAGTGTCCTATCTAAAGGATATTTCAAATTCATTGAAGTCACCCAGGCTGCCAAATTAGATATCAAGTGAATAGGCTCGGATTGGTTCACACATAACATTTATTTTAACAATTGTTCATTTGTGAAACCATGATTTAGCCCACAATCCATGAATTGAAAAAATCTTGGCTTTAGTGCTTCTCACTGTTTTCCCCACCTGCCAGAGTGGTGGAGTATATGAGGGAGATACTACAGGATCATTCAGTGGGGCTTTCATGCACAGAAATGGTTCCACAGTCGTTATGGATTGTGTACCAGTTAGCAAGTGATGTGAGAGGGAAGCAGATGGGACCCCAGTACGCTGGCTGTCTTGAGGCACCATATGTCCTGTAAGAAAAAGAACTGAATCCTGGTAGGTTTACTTCAGATCCCTTCCCATCTCTTCCTACACAGTGTAGTTATATATATTCAAAAGGGGACCATAGCTGGGACTTTTTCACACTCCATATCCTTGAGCAAGGGTACTTGAGAATGAAGCTTCTCGGTCATTTTTAATCACTTCTTCCCCTGCCTCTCTCCAAAAGTCATGGTGTGTTTTTATCATTACCTCATATAATTTACATACCAAGTATTACTAACCAAAGCTAATT
>NW_015208887.1:0-975 GCF_001447785.1 Gekko japonicus | reverse complement strand
AGATCTGAGGAGATTGGTCAGCCTGGGCCAGGCAGGTCAGGGGAAGCGGCAGTAAGCCTTGGAAATGGAAGAATGGTCCTTTCTGAGCTTCCAGTCGGTTTGCAAGCCATCGCGGGAATGCAGGGCAGAAGAGGGTCTTTCGCTAGTCAATCTGATCCAGGGGGTCTTGGGCCTGTCTCGCGTTCCCGGCCTCACGTCCCTCACAGGTATGCCATAGGAAGATAAAGGTGAGAGGGGAGAGAACGATGTAAGCCGCTTTGTGTCCCCTTCGGGGAGAAAGGCAGGGTATAAATCTAGTAAATTGATTGGAAATATTCTCCAAATAGTAGATCCTGAATCAAAGAAACTCCGGCAACTAATTAGCCAGCCGCCATGGCAGAAGGAGGTCACGTAAAATATCTGGTGCACGTAGAGTAACTATTCGGGTGAGGGGGAAATCTTTAAATTGTAGCTATAATGCCAATAAAGGTAATTGGATTGGATTACGCCGTTACTTTTAATTATCCTCCACCAATGTTCCCTCTAAGCTCTGGAGCCTTGTGAGCAACAATTCTACTTTGTGAGCCACTGGCATTAGAGTTGTGAATGAGCAGTTTGGCTGCTGCACAAATGAGTTTGCTCTGGAGCCCTCCTTCCTGAGCGGAGACAAAAATGTGTAAGCCAGAGGCTAAAAAAACTGAGGGCTTGCTCACACTTACTCAGCTTAGAGGGAACACTGCCCTCCACGTAAACACATCCTGCTTTCCTGGGCGCTGCAGTTCTGAAGCTCGCCTGCCAGTCGTGTGCCGAAGAAAGAGACCGATCACTTTTGTGCTAATTGCAAAAGCAAATCGGTGAACTTGTTAGGAACCCACGAAATGAACGTTTTAAAAAAATGACAAGTTACTTTTAACTGTCAGCAGTGGTAAAACCAGCCGACATCAACAAAGTCTCGCTGAAAAGTGGCAGGAAAGAGGAAGAGTCCAGGAGCACCTT
>NW_015208886.1:0-950 GCF_001447785.1 Gekko japonicus | reverse complement strand
CTTGCGTTTTTAGTACACGGACTGAAAACTCCATTTCTCTCTTGAGAGTTCCGGCGCCTCATTTAAAAATAAAAATAAAAAAGCGCTGCAGTTGCCACCGCAGTGGCGGTTTCTATTCTCTCTTCCCCCGGTGGATTTTTTAAAAATTGCCCTTTTTCTCCCCTTGCCCTTGGGGTTCTGATCTAAGGCTGGCTCCGCCTCCTGGGGCAGCCATCTTTTAGTTCCGCCCACAGCCTCGTGTCGGGATTCGAACGTTGCCCCGCAGGCTCCAAAAATGTTGGGGACCCCTGGCCGATGTTCCCTCTAAGCTGTGGGAGTCTCGTGAGCAAAAATCCCACTTTGTGAGCTACTGGCGTTAAAGTTGTGAGCCAGCGATTTCGCTGCTGCGTAAATCAGTTCCTGAGCGAAGACAAAAAAGCGTGAGTAAGGTTGCCAAGTCCTACCTCAGGAATAGCAAGGTGGAATCCTGGACGTCTGCCGGTGTGCGTGCCTTGCGTGCGCGCCGCGATCACGTCACCCGGAAGTGACATAATCGCATCGGGCACGTTGGCAGCGGGGCCACAATCATTCGAGGGAAAACCATGGAGGAACGCCTTCTCACCTTGGAGATCCGGAAGCAAAAAGCCGTCGCCTTGGTGTTGGCCTTTTCGGCGTCCACCACGACCAGCCCCTTCTCCTCGGTCAGCGCCAAGTAGTGGCCGGTGGTGACGTGACGGACGCGGAAGGGCTGGCCCCACTTCATGTGACTGCCGCTCCAGCTGTCGGGACGAGAAGCAGGGCTGTCGCTCAAAGAAATCGGGTACACTGCTGCGTTCCAGAGCGGCCCCTCTCCTAGGTCATGCGCCAAGCAAAAAGCAAGGCGCCGCACCCCTAGTTAAGAGACTCACCGATGAAAAGCCGACATGAAGTTCGGAAGTGTGCCCGACGCCCGACCTACCTGATGCGCAAGG
>NW_015208885.1:0-975 GCF_001447785.1 Gekko japonicus | reverse complement strand
AACCACTTGAGCCACCGCAGCTCCGAGCTTAGAAAAGGACACATTTGTTCGAGAAGATGAGGTTGGGGGAGACATGACTGCTAAGAAGAGGAGGCTGGGGGGGGCATGATTGCTCTCTTTAAATATTTGAAAAGCTGTCACTTGGAAGAGGGCAGGGAGCTGTTCCTGTTGGCAGCAGAGGAGAGGACTCACAATCATGGGTTTAAATGTAGGGGCGGGAAGGTACCAGCTGGATCTTAGAGACACTTTTTGACAGTCAGAGTTGTGCAATAGTGGAATCAGCTGCCTCAGGAGGCAGTGAGCTACCCCTCCCTGTCAGTCTTTAAGCAGCGGCTGGAAGAACCCTTGTTAGGGATGCTCTAGGGCCTAGGCTGATCCTGCATTGAGCAGGGGGTTGGACTACACGGCCTGTATGGCCTCTTCCAACTCTGTGATTCTCTCTGATTTCTCTTTGCAGAGAAATCACAGAAAAATGAAAGAGAAACCCCTCTTTTAAAAGAGAAAAAAAAGGGAGAATAAGAGGAATCAATGGCTATATTGAATTTTTTTTTGTGGGGGGGGGTATGTGGAAATCTGTTACCTGTGACAATGCTCCTGGATGGTGGTGCTTATCCTGGAGCATTCCAAGCGTAACCAAGCACACAGATGTGCAGTCGCTTGTCCTGTATCCCAAGTGAAACTCTCTCTCTTTTTTTTTTAAAGCATTTGATGCTGCTACTCAGCAATAGTTTAATCATTTGAGTCAGAAAGCCACAGGTTAGGGATGTGCAAAAGCTGCCTGTTTATTACCGTGGATGCTTACAACTTCCCACCAGGGATGTTAATCAATTTCATGTCAACTCTGGTTCAGTTTGAAAGCTTTAAGTTTCTTTTATTGTTTGCTGCTCGGGATGGAACTACCACCCTCCCCTTTTCCCTGAGAGAATTAAAGAAAAAATGACAAAAATCTTGCTGTTAAAATCAACAGCCACTTGT
>NW_015208884.1:0-969 GCF_001447785.1 Gekko japonicus | reverse complement strand
TCCCGTTGAGCAAGCCAGCCGGGCTATCGTTCGCTGGGAGGGAAAACCAAGCATCGCAGATGCGTGCTCGTCCGACAATGAGTACCGAGGGTGGACAAGCCACCACTTCCCTGCCGCAGCCGCCACCGATGAGCACAATGGCCGTTGCTCTGGGGTCAGGGCTGGTACTGCCTTTCGATACAGCCTGTCCACAGCACCACAGCAATGGGAAGCCTGGATCACAGGCCTGGAGCAAGTACTGATCTTCTACCAGGTGACGGATGAGGCCAGGAAGAGGGGCCTCCTACTCAGGTTGTGCGGACCTGCCATCGTATAACTGGCCCAGCACCTACTCTCCCCTAAGAAACTCGGAGACTGCACTTTCGAGGAAATTGTCTCGTCCGTCCAGAACCACTACATGCCCAAACCTTCGGAGATGGCATGCCACGTGGTGTTTCACCAGTGGAGTCAGAAAGACCGTGAAACGGCCGCGGAGTTCCTTGCCGACCTTCGCCGACTGGCATCCGACTGCAAATTCGACGCACAACTGGATCTGGCCCTGCGAGACTGTTTCGTCACAGGCCTGCGGGAGGAGAAGCTGTGGCGATGCATAATGGAGGGAGAGAAGATAGCGTCGGCCATCGCCACAGCCACCGCATGGGAGAGGGCCCACCCTGCCATCGCCTCCACGCACCAGGCCGCCATCATGCCGGCAGACCTCGAGGGTGTTGAGGTCTACTGCACACAAGCGCCACACCGCACTCCAGCCGCGAACGCTAGCTTCACCCACAAGCAGTCCAGCACAGCCGCAACCGGGTGTGCCAGTTGCGGCGGCCGGCATGACAGGAAAACATGCAGGTTCCGAGACGCCGTTTGTCAGAACTGTGGGTGCACAAGCCACATCGCCAAGGCCTGTCGCTCCAAAGCTACCACCAGGTCCAGCAGGGCCCAGCCACCGCAGCACAGAGCGGATGCCCACTTTGAGGACGA
>NW_015208883.1:0-970 GCF_001447785.1 Gekko japonicus | reverse complement strand
TGCCCTATAGTTACTTTCTGGGGACATAAAGTTAATAGTGTGATTCATATGATCCTCCAGGCCCTTTATCATCAAAAAGCTAAACTATGTAAAAATTCAGAGCAAGAGTTCAACAAAGAGCCAGGATATATATTTACATAAATGAATATATACAGCTTAACATTACCGACAATGAAGACAATGACGAAAGCTGACAAAAAGAAGACTGATTCAGTTGAAATGTGATATTGGAGGAGAGTTTTATGGATCCCATGGATCACCAAAAAGACCAATAAGTGACTTCTAGATCAAATCAAGCCTGAACTTTCCCTAGAAGTTAAAATTACTAAACTGAGGCTGTCATACTTTGGTGAGGTTGTGTTATAAGAAGACAAAAGTCACTGGAAAAGACAATGATGCTAGGAAAAGAGGAAAAGAGGAAGACCCAACATGAGAGGGATTGACTCAATCAAGGAAAATGTGTCCCTCAGTCTGCAAGACCTGAACAAGGCTGTTAATGATAGGACATTTTAAAACTCATTAATTCAGAGGATTACCAGAAGTCAGAAGTGATTAACACACATACACACAAAGCACTACTGATAACTGGCATGTTGATTTGTTCAATCGCACAGTCGAGTCCGACTCTTCGTGACCCCATGGACCCCATGGCATGTTGATTAATAATCCACAAAGTTTCTGTAGCCCAAAATACTGGCTGTTACAAGTTCTTTATTGGGAAGCGACACACACAAGATCTCACAATAGATAATAAATGTCCCCAGGAACACCTTGCACAATTATTTCAGTACACTAACACAAATCTCATATGGTTCAAATTTGCATTACTGGCAATTGTTCATCTCTTATAATTTCCCTAAAGCTTTTCTAAGAAGCCTTTAGTCCCCCAAAAGATCTTTTCCTGCCATTCCATTTTTTTAAAATTTTCTGAAGAGCCATATTTGGTTCCATACTGTACCACATTTTGCTC
>NW_015208882.1:0-975 GCF_001447785.1 Gekko japonicus | reverse complement strand
CACAAGGGACTAACAATGATAGGGGTAAGATTCTTTAAATCGTACACATTTCGCAGCCGACAGGGAGTTTATCCAGCTGTAAGCTTCAGACGTCTTCCAACGGCATTCTCCCTCAGCGTGGCTTGATGTCGTCAACTCTCTCAGTTGACGTGCAACACTGCCACCACCTGGCCAGAATGGCCCATTACAGGCCATGATGCCAAATAGATCTCTCTAGGCTTTTGATCTCACGCGCTGGACCTTCCGTTCGTCGGCTAACACCTCCCCCACTGGGGGATTTAGTGTGCCCACCCTCTCTAAGGAGTGGTACCCATTTTATCTACTCGCCGAAGCTTTTGAACCGCTGGGTGGACAGCGAGCTGGGGACAAGGCTTGGTAGATCACACCAGCGTGGGGCTAGAACTGACAGCAGTCCTGTTCAGCTCAGATGTTTGACCAGAGGATAAACCCCCTGTGTTACCGCTCCCCTATAAAGGGGACCTTCACGTATGTAGGCATCAAGCTTCTGAATACCAATGCTAGGATGCAGCACCATGAGAAGGCCTTAGCCTCTGTGCTCTGTTTGTTTGGTCCTCCAGGGCAACTGATTGGCCACTGTGTGAAGAAGTATGCTAGACTAGATGGACCAGTGGTCTGATCCAACAGGCTATATTTAAATGAGTCATAGCCATGCAATGACAAGGTTTCTTGGAGGAGACTGCTTATTTGGATTCATTTCAACCCGGCTCCTGGCCCATTGTTGGAACTAAAATGCTCTTAGTTGCCCTGATGACCTGTACAGGGAGAGACAGAGGCAGTATCTCTCTGGAACTCAATCAGGACTGTCCTTCTGGAGTGATATGATATGAGTGTCAAGGACATTGCATTCTAGTGGTTAGTGCATTCTAGTGACAGCAGGTAACCAACTTTAGATTGAGCTATAAGGCATACAGAATACAACGCATAAGCATATACCCTTAATCTTAAAAAAATTAA
>NW_015208881.1:0-977 GCF_001447785.1 Gekko japonicus | reverse complement strand
CCGAGGACCATCATGACAACGGATGCGAGCCTGTTGGGCTGGGGGCTGCTCCCCTAAGGGCGCACTCCCTTGGGGGAGCAGCCACAACTGTAGCATACCGGTCGTTTCCCTCCTTAGAGACCATATGTAGGGCGGCCACGTGGAAGTCCGTTCACTCCTTTACCAAGCACTACAGAGTGGACAAATTAGCATCAGCCGAGGCAGCCTTTGGACGCAGGGTGCTTCAACACACTCTGTAAAGCGGGGATGTGATTTCCCGCCCTGAAGCTCATTGCTTTTGTATGTCCCAGATGTGAGGAATGTCCCACAAAGAACCACTGGAGAACGGAAGGTTTCTTTCACTTACTGTGAATCTTCCTTTCTCGGTGGTTTTAAAGTGGGACATTCCTGCCCACCCTGTTTTTTTACGGGGTGCGCCTCCCCATCGTTGCAGAGTTGTGGGGAAGCAAAAGATGGTACAGAGGGGACACTTGTCTTACTTGAAAGTAGGTTCCTTACTCTGTGCCCAGTTTGTTACGTTAGTTAGTCTCTCTATGTTTTGGGAGAGATTTTCTTCTTTTTAGTGCCTTTCTGCTGGGTTTTTGATCTGACGGGCTTGAAGATAACTGGATTGCCTGCAAGGGGATAAGCCCCTCCCCCATCTGGATCAAAGTTGGAGCCGACCCTGCGGAAGAGGGAGGAGCTTATTCCCGTGAGGAATGTCCCACTTCAGAACCACCGAGAAAGGAAGATTCACGGTAAGTGAAAGAAACCTTCTGTTCAAAAGCTCTGAATTAATCTTGAGCCTTTTAAAGTCACATCACAGATTTTAAGAGCTAATTGGGAAAGAGCCTTTTGAGGCAAAATGGAACTGAGTACTGTACACAGCTGCATTATAGTAGTTGACTAACGTCCACTCCAACACAAATCTCATCTGTTTCAGTAGAGTTGTTGTGATGCAGTATGTGAGTATACAGCCTTGAGTAGTTTGGTGTATA
>NW_015208880.1:0-943 GCF_001447785.1 Gekko japonicus | reverse complement strand
CAGTAACCCTCTGAATCCCAGTGGCAAGAAGCAACACCAGAGAAAGGCCTTGGCCTCTCTGCCCTGTTGTCGGCCCTCCAGGGGGACTGGTTGGCCACTGTGTGAGACAGGATACTGGACTAGATAGGCTGCTGGTCTGATCCAGCTGGGCTCTTCTGATGTTCTTATGAAGGCCTCGGCCTCTCTGCCATGTTGTTGGCCCTCCAAAGGAACTTGTTGGCCACTGTGTGAGACAGGAGGCTGGACTAGATGGACCACTGGTCTGATCCAGCAGGGCTCTTCTGATGTTCTAATGAAGGCCTTGGCCTCCATGCCCTGTTGTTGGTCCTCCAGAGGAACTGGTTGGCCACTGTGTGAGACACGATGCTGGACTAGATGGACCCCTGGTCTGATCCAGCAGGGCTCTTCTTATGTTCCCATGTTCTTAAGTAAGTTTTCATTCTTCAGATCTCCAGCGGTTAAATTTCAAAGTGGGTGGGAGGGGGGAGGTGCCATACATCCAGGTCAATGCATCCGGGGAACCCAAAGCTCACCACCCCACAGCTTCCCAGGTCCCTTTCAAAGTGTTGCTATCATACGGGAAGGCAACTGTGTTTTCCCCAGGACATCTTGAAGAAAAATCCCCACTTCCCCAGTCAGCTTTTCAATCAGCGTCGAAGAACAAATGAACCCAGGAAGCAGCTCATGGGGAAGAGACTTCTGCAGTTTGGAAAGAATCAGCGAGGCCAATTTTCTCCTCCCCGTTCTCATTACCATCTGGTTCAGTTTGTCTCGTTATTTTTTGCCACTGTTTTTCTTCCTTTCTTGCCATTTTGATGTGGCATGCAACGTGCCCCTTTTCGTGGGAGAAATCCAGCGCAATGGAAGACAAAAGAGTTCACAATGGGTTCGTGCTGCACGAGAGAGAAAGAAACTCTCTGGATACACAAACCAAACCAGGCTG
>NW_015208879.1:0-972 GCF_001447785.1 Gekko japonicus | reverse complement strand
AAAAAAAAGGATGTCAGCTCAAGGAACTCCCATTATATTTGACATGAGCCGCTGTCAGAAGTAGAGACGAAGCTTTCTTTTTTCTTGTCCCCCCCCCCATCCTCCCACCGCATGCCTGGAGTTAATATGTATTTTCCACTAGTCAGAGTGTGGGAGGTGCTCTGTTTATATAATTATCGTTTTATAAAGGGTTTAAATAGACATTGAGCAATGAACTGGAATTACATGTGGAATATTCAGAGGATATTGTATCTGGTAGAGAGACAGGTTTTTCTTAGAAAAATTGAAATGTTGTTACTTGAACTTTGAAAGCAATAAAAGTTTATGGGGTGGTTGAAAAGCTGCTTTCCAGTGCTGTTACAGCTCTGAATGTTGGTAGTCTCCAAATAAAAATGTAAGACACACTAAAGAGAAAGAGGAGAGAATCTGCTACAATAGCTTTAAAGAGAAGGATAAGAAAGTGATTACAGCAGCACTGGAGGGGGGGGTGGAGAGCGACTTTTAATTGCTTGGAGAGTGACTGGTCACTCCCAAGTGAGTTCATGCCCACTCCTGAAGTACATCACCAATATCTCTCTGCTTTCAATAACACACATCAATCTTGCTGTAGCTGCATTCTAAATGATTTAAGATGCTGAACAGTCTTCAGTGTCCCCACATGGGGTGCATTGCAGTAGCCTATTGATGTGATCAGTAGGGATGGGCACAAACCAGAAAACACGTCACGGACAAAAACTTGTTCATACTACCTAACTGGTTCAGTAAGTTCATGATATGGTAGACCAACTCCATGGTGTGCTAGAGACACCAAACCTGCAGATCTCCAGATGACTTTCCTCTACCTGCTCACTAAGTTTGGTAAGTATTCGATTTATGGGGTCTGAGTTATGTCCTCCCCCCCCAAGAAAGTGTCCCCAGGAAATGCTTTCTAGGGAGCACCCCCCTACACACACACACATGCTAGAGACACCA
>NW_015208878.1:0-981 GCF_001447785.1 Gekko japonicus | reverse complement strand
TCTCTCAAGAGCAGTACTCAAAAGAGCTCAACATGCTCATCGCTGGCACCAACTCCACCAAACTGGCTGAGCGCCTGCGTCAGGTATTGGGCTGATTCCAGGAGGTGGTACTCAAAGTCATGTCCAATAAATGCCAGATCGGGGTGCCGAGGGTCAAGTTCCTCGGGTTCCTCATCGATGCAAGTGGTGTGTACCCAACAGACAGCAAACTGACAGCGATCCAGCAAGCTCCACAGCCAAAAAAAAGAGTTGCAATCTTTTTTAGGGATCCTGAATTTCTACCATTCATTCCTGCCTCACAAGGAATCTATTGCTGAGCCATTTCATCAGCTGTTAGATAAAAATGTGCCGTGCTTTTACTTCCATTAAGAGTCTGCTGACATCATCCAGCGTGCTTATGCGCTTCGACGAGTCCCAACCGCTCATCCTGGTGGCTGATGCGTCGCCTTTCGGCATCGGCGCGGTACTAAGCCACATCATGCCAGACGGGTGGGAAGCGCTAGTGGCGTATTATTCCAGGACTCTTTCTGGGGCTGAACAGAACGATGCCCAAATAGATAAAGAGGCTTTGGCTTTGGGCGCCGGAGTTAAAAAATTCCATGACTTTTTGTATGGCCGTAGGTTCCTTATGGTGACCAACCATAAGCCTCTCCTCGGGTTGTTCGCCCCCGACCAGCAAACCCCCCCACATTATGTCCCCACGTATGCTTCACTGGACTGTGTTTTTGTCAGCATACAATTATGAACTTACTCACCGGCCAGGGAAGGCAATTGGCTATGCCAGTGCACTCATTCGCCTTCCGGTTCCAGGGCCGCACATCGATCCTGCCCCGGCCTTTGAAGTAATGGCCATCGAGGAACTGCCACAGCCCCCAGTCCATGCTTCAGATATTGCTTCGAACTCAGCTCGGGACTCCATTCTTTTCTGAGTTCTCAACTGGGTGTGGAGGGGGTGCTCCTTGCTGAACTGCTGTTTCCGGG
>NW_015208877.1:0-987 GCF_001447785.1 Gekko japonicus | reverse complement strand
TAATTATGATTAATTATAATTAATTAAATACCAGCACTGCAGCAAAATCAAATTACAAGCCTTCCTTCCCCGAAATATAGTGACCTACACATGCACATGCCGAGCTTTGACTCCACCACTAAGTGCTAACGTGTAATGGGAAATATAGGCCGAGTTCAGACTGGTAGTTTGGCCCGGCAGCCAAACATTTCAGGAGCGTTTCAGTAGCAGATTAAAGGGGCAGGTTCACACAGACATCCCCCAGCCGTACTCAAGCCGTCTTGTGCCGCTTCCCTCCCGAGTTTAAAAAGTACCAGGTGAAAGTGGTAGCAAACCGTGTATAGAGCGGGTTGATTCTGGTTCCCTGACGTGTGAACACAAGCGCTGCTAAGGCGGGAACAACCCGCAGTCGTTGATAATAGGCGCTGGCTGTTTCCACGGCAGGCCCCCATGCGCATAGGCGCATGCAGCGGAGCGCAGAAACAACCGCTAACAGCCCGCCAGGGGTGGGCCGACAGTGCGAATGCTCCCTTGCGCTTCCTCCATGGGATCATCCCGCTTCATTCGCTGCAGTGTGAACGGGAATACCGCAAACAAGCCGTTCCCGGTCTGTTCCGGGTCTTCTTTGCCACAACTCCCTAGCGCTTCAAATTGCAAAGCCTGAACTCAGCCATAGTGTGTGTGAAGTGTGGTGCAGGGAAGGAAAGAGAAACTGGGACCCTATATACTGCAGTCTCTGAACCCACCCTCAGGTAGCGCGAGAGTTGGCCCAGGAATGGCTGTAGGAGGGGGGTGAAAAGGAAACCGCCAACCCAGGACAGAGTGCTCCCTAGAGCCACACATACAGACAGAAACCAATCACACACACCTAAGCTAGGTGTTCCGGGAAAACGTCCTCCTACGTCTGCCCGTCTGAAATACACGTGTGTTGACTCACATGTATTCAGACGTGCAGGGTCTGCCCACATTCTTTCCACCAGTAATTTGTTAGCCAAATTGCTCTATTTC
>NW_015208876.1:0-1012 GCF_001447785.1 Gekko japonicus | reverse complement strand
GGGAGAAAAGGACTTCTTTCTCAACCTGGGATTAAGCAGGATGCCTTGTGTGTAAAAGACATCACCCATTTGGGGAGGGGGGGGGCATGCAGTTGGGTTTGTATCTAAACCCGGTGAACATCAGAGCTGCGCGTCATCATTCCAGGACACGGAGGCCCAGTGTGTTTCCAGCTCGTGGGTGCTGAAGCTCTTGTCCAGATTATAGTTCCAAATGGTTTGCACGAAACTGGAAAGGGCGAAGTGCTCTGGCTCACTATGCAGAAGCATCCCAGGTTCAGTCCCCGGCTTCTCCAATTAAAAAAAATGTTTCAGGTAGCATGTGTTGGGAAAGGCATGCCTTCTGCCTGAGACCCCCAGAGATACAATGCTGGTGGAAGGAACCAGTGCGCTAACTGAGCACGTTTGGTGATCTGAGGAATACAACGGCAAGGCCGCCACCTGCTGGAACATCAGAGGCTATGCAGAAATGGGCCAACTGTTAGAATCAGGTGGGCCGCAGTGTTGGTCGAAAGCAGCAGAGGTTTCCAGTGGCACCTTTAAGACGAAACGAAGTTTTATTCAAGGTATATGTTTCACGTGCACGGACACTTCTAACGCATGAAAGCTTATACCTTGAATAAAACTTTGTTTTGTCTTAAAGGTGCCACTGGGCTCGAACTTTGTTCCAGTTCTGGTAGTCGGTTACAGCAGAAAACACCCCCCAAAACAAGGAATCTTGCGGGCAATGTTCCCTCTAAGCTGAGTTAAGTGTGAGCTAGCTCACAGTTTTTTAGCCTCCGGCTCACACATTTTTGTCTCAGCTCAGGAAGGAGGGCTCCAGAGCAAACAAATTCATGCAGCAGCCAAATCGCTCGCTCACAATTTTCATGCCAGTCGCTCACCAAGTAGAATTTTTGCTCACAAGACTCTACAGCTTAGAGGGAGCATTGTTTGTGGGACCTGAAAGACTAACACATTTTTACGTTGTTGTTGTTGTTGTTGTTGTAATTTATTATATTACAGTCCATGACCA
>NW_015208875.1:0-1114 GCF_001447785.1 Gekko japonicus | reverse complement strand
GCAGAGGCAGGCAATGGCAAAGCACTTGTGAACATCTGTTGCCCTGAAAACCCTGTGGGGTTGCTGTAAGTCAGCCGTGACTTCATTGCAAAAAAAGAAATGAGAAAGAAGGGTTCTGTAAGAAACCACTTCATCAGTGGGCTAAGTGCTGAACAATCCTGCCGTCCAGAGGACACCATCATCTGCAGCAAACTGAAATTTCCCAGCTAAGGCTGTCATTCTAGAAGAGACGGGAAATGTAAAAGAAAGGGTTGTTTCAAAAAAAACACCCCCCCATCAGTCTAACTTCAGAATGTTAGGAAGGAATGTGCAGTAGAACCTGCTGTAAAGAATGAAATCTAGCTCAGACTGCTTAAGGGTTGAAAGATTAAAACCAGCACATTGAGTTTTATCTAGAAACAAATAGGCCACAACTGCTATTGTTTTAGCACAGATGTAATATAGTTCCCCTGGTTCACTGCCATGGTAAGATAAGAACCCCATATTTTGCACTAATCCAAGCATCTGGCCTGTCTTCAAAGACAACCCCATGGACAGTGCATTACAACAGTACAGTCTAGAGTTTATCAAAACCTGTGTCACAGTGGCAAAGTTATTATTCTCTAAGTGCAGCCATGGCTGTAACAGATATGAAGGCACTTAAGGCTTAAGATCCCAGCACCAAGATGAAAGCATCTGTTACTCTCTGTCAGTGGTATAGTTTGTGGATCCTCTCATCAACAGTCAATCAAACTTTCTGCTGTTTCCATCAGTTTTTGTATATATTCCTGCTTTTTTGGTACATTTTGTGCCTTTCAGTATTTGACATATAGCATTCTTGCCACTATAGTAAAGTAGATAATTAAATATCTGTTGCTTTTTTCAAAGTCTTTAGGTAATATACTCAGAAGCATTACTTCGGGCGTAAATGGAATTGTATCTTCTGCATTATTGCATGAATCCATCTCCAGTATCTCTTAGTTACATCACAATGCCACCACATATGATAAAAGGATCCTGTACTAGATAAACACTTCCAACATTTGTTATAACACTTACTATAACCTTTAGCTATTCTATCAGGTGTGATATACCATCTGTAAAACCATCTTATACATATTTTCTTTAAATGCAA
>NW_015208874.1:0-500 GCF_001447785.1 Gekko japonicus | reverse complement strand
CGGCTTTTATTTATAAGGGAGATGCCATGTGTAGTCCGCCATTCTCCCTTTGAATCAAGGCAGATGACACAAAGTGAGTCAATGCAATCAACAAGATGGGGGCATTCAAGAAACAACACAATAGGATCAGGGTCGTTGAACCAATCAGAAATCGAAAACGAGGACTGCAGCAAAGCATAAGTCTTAACATGAGACAATAAATAAGACACAGATTACATATTTGAATAACTCAGTTTTTCATAGTCTGCAGAAAGGCAGAGTGGGAGCAGTCCTGATTTCCTCAGGTAGGGCGTTCCTTAAGGTGGGGGCCACAGCAGAGAAGGCAAAGGTATGGGCAGTTGATTTTTGCCCATTTGCAGGTTGGTACTTGCAGAAGGACTCGCTCGGATGAGTGAAGCTGTTGTGGCAGCGCAGAGGGGGAAAGGCAGTCTGGCAAATAGGAGGGTCCAAGGCCATGAAGAAGAGACTGGATTTCACTCGGAGTCTCAGAGAGGCTTACA
>NW_015208873.1:0-985 GCF_001447785.1 Gekko japonicus | reverse complement strand
AAAAAAAATAAAGTGGTTTGGCCATCTTTGCTCCTGACTGCCAGTAGCTCTCCAGACAGTGGCCCTCTGGGAACTTTCCTTGTATGTTCGATGGTCAGTCTACTCCGCTTCTGAATACCAGTGCTGGAAGTAACAGGAGGAGGAGGAGGGAGGCTTCTGCCTCTTATGTATAGGACTTCTGCGGGTGCTTGGGTGGCCACTGTGAGGAACAAGATGGTGGTCTAGATGGACCCAACACCTTCTGTGGGTGCTTGGGTGGCCACTGTGAGACACAAGATGGTGGACTAGATGGACCCAACACCTTCGGTGGGTGTTTGGCTGGCAACAGTGAGAAACAAGATGGTGGACTAGATGGACCCAAGACCTTCTGTGGGTGCTTGGCTGGCCACTGTGAGAAAAAAGATGGTGGACTAGATGGACCCAGCACCTTCTGTGGGTGCTTGGGTGGCCACTGTGAGACACAAGATGGTGGACTAGATGGACCCAACACCTTCTGTGGGTGTTTGGGTGGCCACTGTGATAAACAAGATGGTGGACTAGATGGACCCAACACCTTCTGTGGGTGTTTGGGTGGCCACTGTGATAAACAAGATGGTGATCGAGATGGACCCAACGCCTTCTGTGGGTGTTTGGGTGGCCACTGTGATAAACAAGATGGTGGACTAGATGGACCCAACACCTTCTGTGGGTGTTTGGCTGGCAACAGTGAGAAACAAGATGGTGGACTAGATGGCCCCAATACCTTTTGTGGGCATTTGGTTGGCTGCTGTGAAAAGCAAGATGGTGGACTAGATGGCCCATTGGTCTGATCAAGGAGTACTGCTCTTACGTTCCCACATCAAAATCTGCCACCTAACAGGGCCTCCCTTTACCTTGCCTAATTAGACTTGCCAAGCTCCGGGTGGGCCCTAGAGGTCTCCCAAAATAACTAGTGATCTCCAGACTAGAGGAACCAGTTGCTTTTAGGGATGCCAGCCTCCAGGTG
>NW_015208872.1:0-990 GCF_001447785.1 Gekko japonicus | reverse complement strand
CAGTCCTCAGCACCCACTGCCATGCAACCTTCAGGAGCTGCCCTATCACATCATGACCCTCCCACCCCATTTGAGCCCAGCTCTTGAGAACGACCACTTGGCCTCTGAAACCCACTCAAAGCAGATACCCCTTACCCACCCTGCTCGCTTCGACTTCCCAGTCTTCCCCCCCTCCAGAGGATTCGAGTCCAGTAGCACCTTAACCAGCAAGTTAAGGTGCCATGGGACTCAAATCTACCTGTTCTACCAGTGACTGACATGGCTGCCCTCTGGAACTGTCCTCCGCTCCAGGAGGACCACTGGCACGTGCCGTTCCACACCACTCCCCACCTCAACTGCAAATGCTGCGAAGTGAAGAGTCCACATCCCCTGCCCTACTCATTCGAGGGGGAGGAGGCGAGAGACAGAGGCAAGCCCCATGGGGAGGTCGCAGCCCTCCCATCCTCTCGCCAGGGATGGGTCAGTTTGCTTGGAGAGGGGTCGGAGGTCATGGGCTGAACCAGAGAGTTGGAAGAGGCCCAGTGAGGCCCCTGGGGCCTTCGTGCCAAGTACGTGCTCTATCACCGAGGTACCCTTCCCCTCAAACAGGAATTCATCTCATGCTTGCCGTGTTACCTGCAGAGGCTCAGTTGACAGACATGAGGACTGAGGGTTCAAAATCTGAGGTAGCTGCCCTGATATGTGCACTAGCCGAGAGCCGGAATAAGGGGTAGAGGTTGACATGCCTGGATTTAAAGAAAGAAAGGGGGGGGAAGGGGAGCAGGCATTAACTTTTACGCATCTCAGCAGAACAGAATTTGTCTTTTTCAAACTGATCGGTACTGCGCTGTTTTCAAGTCTGTACTGGAAGTGTGTCTCAACACATCCTGTGCACTCTACACAAAAAGCGTTGTGGCACAGAAGTTATATAATCGGCAGGGAAACAGAAAGAGATCGTCAAAGACTTGAAAACGCTTTACTGCATGGATGGTCGGCACCGCAGGACAGGAT
>NW_015208871.1:0-983 GCF_001447785.1 Gekko japonicus | reverse complement strand
AAAAATTTCTTCCAAGTCAATCTATTAGAAGCCCCCAAGAAGTCGTACTCAGCTGTATATGGTGCCTATCTGGCTTCCACATGGCTTTTACAAGATGGGTGGCTGAGAAAGTAGCCTGTCAGAGGCCAAGAAGCAAAGCTGCCTTACATAAATTCTCCTTGCTTCTTGCATATTGTCTAGTTCACCTGAGGGCCTGGCCCAGCCTTGCCCCCCTCCCCCAAACAGAAACTCTCTATGGCAAAATTATCTCTGATCCTATTAGGGCAGATAACAGATTTCTTTAAAATGAAGTAAATCTCAGGATTTATCTTCTGCCAAATATACAGAAGAAATTCACATAATGCAAAATTGGCAAATAAGAATAATGTTGCACTAGATTATTGCTAAGGTTACCAGACCTCCCCACAGTGGAGGTGGGAGTCCCCTGCCACCAGGCCCTGCCTCCCAGCCATTGGTCAGCTGGCCAGTGGGGGACTTACCTGAAGAAAGAGAAAGGCCATGGACTCATCGCCAGCATGACATAGGAAGTGATGTAATCACACTAGCAATTATGTTCAGGTGATGTTCTGGTATTTGGGCAAAAACTGTATGGTAGAAGCTGATTTTACAATAGAGATTTTGCCCCCAAAAAACAGTGTCACCTGGATATTGCTGATGTGATAACATCACTTCCTGTGCAACACCGGAGATGAGGCCTGGGCCTTTCCGTTTCTTTCGGTAAGTCCCTCCCATCCCCCACCGGTTGCCAGGTGGAACCTGGTAACCCTAATTATTGTAAGGTCAAGAGAAACAATTTTCTCTAAAATGTTCCATTCTTAAAATATTAACAAATTCATCTCTTCAGCTTTTTCTTTACTAACCAAGTAGAGACCTAAAGCAACATTTTAAAATTAAAGTTCAATTAACATTTCTATCATTTTTTAAACAAAACTAAAAGTTCTCATTTTTCAGTCAATGAATTTTAAATCTTGGATTTCTTTGCT
>NW_015208870.1:0-996 GCF_001447785.1 Gekko japonicus | reverse complement strand
AGTATGAGTCCAAAAAGCCACAGATTCAATTTTGCATATTCAGTTATGACGGACCCCTCAGACTGCTGAGACATTCACTCCTTTAGCTGAACTTTTACTTTACTGAACAGAAACTGCCACTGAACACCAAACAAACTAACTCTCCCTTCAGCGCACAACTGATCTTACATTTCTCTCCAGTGGCGCTGGCCAGTCAGAGAAAAGGAGCAGCCTGCCACTCCGGTTCAACATTCTAGAGCAGAGTTAACTATTCACTTCCCTTTTCTGATTTTGCTGCATTAGGAAAAGTGTGTTTTAAATGTAGTCTGTCACAGCAGTCTTGATAACAATGAGGCCAAAGGAAGAGCCAGTTGCAGAAGCCAAACTTATATGTGGGTTGGGAGCCCATCCCACTGCATTCACTGCATACCTCACAGGGAGTCTGTTGTGGGGAGGAGAAGGGAAAGGAGATTGTAAACAGCTCTGAGCCTCCTTCAGGTAGTGAAGGGTAGGGTATAAATCCAATCTCCTCCTCTTCTACTAAATACGGTGTCTCAAATTATACAAAAGCTGACAAATCCAAGTGGTCATTAAGGCCATGTGGAGAAAGTTAGTTCAAAGTAAAAATCCAAAAGGCCTTTCTATGTAACAATCGTTTTGAGATAGATAGGGGCTTGATAGGGTCTAGACTGTATCTTTTCAATAACCAAAAAGTTTAAAATCAGTGGATTGGTGATGCCTTTCCATAAAATGGGTTACTAAAGGAGCTTGAAGATTGCAATTCCTGATCTTACTACAATGCTCAGTCTGTTTCTCAAAGGATGTGTAGTTGCACCCACATATAAGAGATTACAGGGGCAGATTAAAATATAAACAACAGAGGAGGATAAGCAATTAGAAAAATGGTTTAAAGTAAAAACGATTTTAGTGGAAGGATGAATAAAAGTTTTCGTCTGAATTGCCTGCGAACAATTAGCATGTGTAAACTTGTATATAACATTTGGTTGCAGTTGTTGG
>NW_015208869.1:0-1190 GCF_001447785.1 Gekko japonicus | reverse complement strand
CAAAGGCTGGCCTCAGTATAAAATGGTTTGGTTTACTGATATCTCACAAACATACAATGCAAAGACACTCACAAATGGGCACTCCATGAAATTGCTGAGCGGTCGGGTTAGAACGGATAAAAGGAAGTACTTCTTCACCCAAAGAGTGATTAACACTTGGAATTCACTGCCACAGGAAGTGGTGGCAGCTACAAGCATGGACGGCTTCAAAAGGGAATTAGATAAGCATCTGGAGCAGAGGTCCATCAGTGGCTATTAGCCACATGGTATAGATAGGGACTCTGGGACAAGTGATGCTCTGTCATCTTGGTGCTTGGGGGGGTCAACAGTGGGAGGGCTTCTAATGTCCTGGCCCCACTGGTGGACCTCCTGATGGCCCCTGATATTTCTGCCCACTGTGTGACACAGAGTGTTGGACTGGATGGGCCTTTGGCCTGATCCAACATTGGCATCTCTTATGTTCTTATGTCATGGACATTCCTTGATTGTCTTATGGCTGTAGCTTCAGCTAGGTGAGGCTGGGTGGGGGAAGGGAATGCTGCCTGCGCGTGCAAGGAAGACGCTTCCTCATGGTGTTTGGATCTCTGCTGCCTTCATATGGCACCTGTCTGGCTTTCAGTGCTTCATGTGGCTAGGGAGCTGGTCCATCTTCCAGCAGGTAAGAGGGCAGGTAACCTCAGGAACCGTAGGCACATCATCTCAAAGGAAGGCTTCTTTCTCTTGGGTGTCTGTCTGTATCTGGCATCACTCTCGGGTCGCCACACATTTCAGTCCCTTTTGCACACTACTTTCACAGTCCAGTTTTTATTACTTATGAACAATGTCCATAAGAGCACTATAAGCGCCTTGCAGGGCAACAGTATACACACTGGCTGGGTCTCGTTTGGCTGGAATGATAAACAGTGTGCAGTATGCGAATAGAGACATTGCTGTCTCTGCTTGCGAGAACTGCGAGTCACCCAATGAAAGCAATTGGCAAGCTGGCACAGGAGAAAACAAAAGAAAGGATTTATTCACTCAAGACCTAATTTAATTATGAAAGTCTTTGCCAGGATAGATGAATTTAATACGAGGATTCGACAAATTCATGTGGAGGAGAATAGCCCTGGGAGGTAAAAAAGGGAACTGCAAGGTTTTGAGGACAGGATCCTCCAATGATCTGGAGTGAGGAGGTAAACAGGGTCTAGACC
>NW_015208868.1:0-982 GCF_001447785.1 Gekko japonicus | reverse complement strand
ATCAAGCATGTTTTGAAGCATGGCTTGTCAGGGTGACCTGCAGTTTCACTGTACTATTTGAAGAGAGTTTGCTAATGATAATACAGTTCTGTCATTCCTGGAATTGGCTTCAGTCTGCATGAAATAAGTCTGCATGAAATTCAGTCGAATGAAATAAGTCGAATGAAATAAAAACACAACATCTGACTCCCAAAGGAAAGCTGTCAGGGAGTTTCTGCATTCCTTTTGCTACCTATTAACATTAAAGTTTCTTAGAACAGCTGGAAGGCAAGGGCAGCAATGAATAACAACAGATTCAACAGAGTGAGACTAAGAGCAAGAAGATTGACTTGCTCAGTCCTAATGGCTAAAATAAAGTCTGACAGGTCCACACAAGTGGGCTACGCTCCCAGCAGGGAGTTTACAAGGTCTTGCCTTCTGTGGCCACTTCCACTTATTAATGGAAATGAAAACCAGATACACCTTTCCGAGCAGCAGCAAGCACCACTGCCAGAGCTTTGCATAACTTTTGCTCCCTTGTCTCTCTCTAGGGGAGCGCCATAAAATAAACAGATTCATTACATACGGATTTCCTCTTCCCCTCCTCTGGTTAAACAAAGAGCCTATTGGAAACAGAAACACACACATGTAGTTTGATTATGGACATGTCACATTTACATACACAGTGCAAAATGTGATATGCATACACAGTAGAAACACACAGAACAGGAAATATTTTTACACATATAATTATGTGTAAATTACGAAACCCTATCCATTCCACCCCAAAACCACCCTCTTCAGGACTGTCTGAGCTGTCAGTTTGAGCAGCCCCCCCCCCCCGAACGGATATGTAGCTGCTCTCAATACTCTGTCTCTTCTGGAGCAGCTGCAGTGATCATTGGACTTTTAGAGGTTTTTTTTCTTTTGGTTAACATGCTCATATTTTTCTGCATTCCTAGGAAATTCTTAAATTCTTAGTTCTTAAAGAAGGTAAAGGTTT
>NW_015208867.1:0-992 GCF_001447785.1 Gekko japonicus | reverse complement strand
GGTTTAGTAGGGTGGAACTCTGCTTAGGATGGCGTTGTCAATCACTGAAAAGGTAACTTTCCCAGCAAGCGAAGTGCAGTTTACTGCTCCGTCAGAAAGGGAGTAATAAGTAACTATTGATTGCCTTGAAATTAAATGCCTATCCATTGGATATGCTTAGTCCTTTCCTGGCTCCTTTTACTCTTCAGAAGCACGGTAATATTTTTGTCTCTCAGTGGGAAGATGCTAAATGTGGACGATCCAATGGAAAAACAAGATGGATTGTGCCCTGAAAAGAATTCCTGCACCACTGGGGAATAAATATTCCCCTTTGCCTCAAAGAGATCCAGCTGTTTACACTGTGCAAGATCATATGTAAACAGAAGTGATTCCATCAGTAACTGTTCTATTTCATCCCCCCCCTTTCTCAAATTTATAAGGATTTAAAATGAATTTCAGAAGAAACTATGCACAGACATACCAATGATTTGCTCTGTCCCTGCCTCTTTGGGAAGGGATCAAGGTGTTTGTCTAAGGTCTCCACTTTCTTATTGCCGTCAAGTCATGGCAGACGTATGGCAAACCCATAGGGTTTCAAAGCAAGAGACATTCAGAGATGGTTTGCCACTGCCCTGCCGCTGCATGGCAAGGCAACCCTGGTCTTCCTTGGTGCTCTCCCATCCAAATGCTAACCAGGGCTTACCCTGCTTGGCTTCTGAGATTTGACCAGATCAGGCTAGCCTGGGCTATCGAGGTCAGGAAGGACTCCACTGCTCTGTATGAATCACAGAAAGTAGCACAGAGCTGGGAAGGGAGACTAAAGCATGTGATGTTTTTCAGTCTGGGGAAAAGATCATTGGGCAGTATGGCAGAACAGGCCTGCTCTGGCCTGCAGGTCTTATTCCGCCCTGCCCCTCCAAAGTTTTCCCAACACCTGACCTTTGTAAAGAAGTGCCCATTGGGAGGGTCATGAATTCCAGCTTCCCTTGCCTCTGTGTCTCCCACTGCCCAGT
>NW_015208866.1:0-1054 GCF_001447785.1 Gekko japonicus | reverse complement strand
CGGGATCCCGAAATGCACATCCCTAGTGAGGGATGACAGTAGTTCAAACGAGGCCAGGGATTCCTTTCTGGGTCCTGTTTCCGTCTCCCTCCTTGAGCTGCCCAGGGGTGATCCACCCTGCGCTGCCTGTCAACACGCCCTGGAAGCTCTCATATTTCAGTGCATCCCTGTCCCCCCAGTCCAGAGTTCGAGACACTCAAGCGTAATTCATTTGTGGTTCCCCAGACACAAGAGCAGCATTCGATCTGTGTTCGTGTTGATCTTATGATAATGGAAACCTAATTTTTTCCTCCGTTCACAAGAACAATATTCAGCAAGTGTTCCAGAAGCTTCACGGCCTGCTGAAAGAAGAATTTAGTAATGAAGACCTACAGATTGTCGCGTGCCCGTCAATGGAGCAGGTACACAATACAGTTCTTAACTTTGTTTTAACAAGCAAACAGTAAAACTGTCCGGGGCTTTACAAGCTATTCTCTGTTCAGTTTGGCAAGATCCCACTTGGGTATCCCTTGAACCCAGAGCTCCAAAGCCAAGGGTACCGACTCCACTGAGCGCGTGTGAAAGGGATCTCAAGAGAAGGGTGGGGTCGCGCAGGTTGTGTCCAATGTTCCCTCTAAGCCGTGGAGTCTTGTGAGCAAAGAGTCTACTTTGTGAGCTACTGGCATTAGAGTTGTGAGCCAGTGATTTGGCTGCTGCATAAATTAGCTTGCTCTGGAGCCCTCCTTCCTGAGCGAAGGCAAAAATGTGTGAGCCGGAGGCTAAAAAACTGTGAGCTAGCTCACACTAACTCAGCTGAGAGGGAACACTGGCTGAGGCGTCTGCCGCTGGAGCAGGAGGTCGACTGCTAGCACAAGACACATCCATAGCTTCCTTCTGGTGGCTGCAAAGAGACCCAACGTGTTTGCAAACATGGCCTCATGTTTAGGCGTGAGCCAGCAGTGACCACCTAGTTGGGCCTTGTCCGTGGAGGGGGTGCAGTTCTTGGGGGGGGGGGCTTGGCAGAAGAAACCTTTTCCTCCATTTTCCCCCCCTGAATGGGGGAGCATAAGGTCTG
>NW_015208865.1:0-988 GCF_001447785.1 Gekko japonicus | reverse complement strand
ACCAGGCCTAAAGCCAGTCCACTTGTGATATTCTACATGGATGTCATCTTCCTACAGGGAGAAGCCTGAACCAGATGCATACATCACCGAGTGAAGGGCACATGACCTACTTTGTCACAAATGCATGGGACTACGGAAGCTGGTGACACGTGCTGCTTGCCTTTCTGACAGATGTTCTCTTGCACCTTGGCTTCCTGATAGGGCCACCCATAGCAAAAACAGACACTGTCATGTTCTTCACACATCACACCTATTTTACCCTTTACAGAGACTGTGATCAATGACATTCTTTTCTTTTTTATATATAAACGTTTTAATTAGTTTCAAAGAAAAGTGCTACAGAGAGAAAACCGGGAAAACAAAAAAAGAAACATTGGATTGGATATTGGATCAATGATATTCTTCTGGAGCACTAAGATCTGGAGCACTTCCAGGTTGTGTTTTCAGGGACACGTCTTGCTCAAGGTCTCAAGGTCTTGCCCCTCGTGCTTTACACAGGCTGAATTTATATTTTACTTCAAAATGCCTTTACACGGGCAAAGTAAGGTGAAGCTTTAAGGTTTTGTTTTGTTGCATTTGCTGCATTGTGTACCATGCACACTCTGGAACAGGGAGCTAGTCGATTGAAACTCTATATGAGCACAGGATATGTTCCTGCATTTCAGGTTTGAAAAGGGGCCTGATCCACCTGTCCATTTTCAAGTGGCAGGGAGAGGTAGGGTTGCCAACGGGTCTGGAGGAAAACGTCCTGTCCTTGTAACAGAGATGGGATGTTATTTACCAGGTGACATTACTTCCCTCCATTCCATGAGAAGCTTCAACTATATATTTGCACATTTCTCTTCCAAGTATGTTGGCAATCCTAGGAGAAAGACATCATTGCAATTTGTGCAAATGCAGAAAAAAACAGAAAGAACATGGTCAAGTTATTCTGAAGACATTTGCAAATCCTGTGAATTGTTGGGCCGTAGTCTGCCAAGCTCCATGC
>NW_015208864.1:0-1021 GCF_001447785.1 Gekko japonicus | reverse complement strand
AGCATTCACATTTGACTGACAGTGGCTCCTTAAGTGGGCTCCAGCAGCCGCACCTGTGGTTTGTACAGCGCGTGGCACCCTGTTGGCATTCGATTGCCGCTTCGGTGGCGGCATTTTGGGTCCTTCCGGAATGACTCTTCTGTCCTCTTCTTCCTTTTCCTCTCCCCTGCGCCAGGTGGTGCAACGAATCAAGGCCATCGAAATCGAGACTCGCCTGCTGGTGGTGGACAAAGAGACGGACGAATACCTCCGGAGCCTGCGCCTGACCTGCACTGAGGAGATGGTGCACACGGGCGTCCCGGCTCACCCCGACGCGTCGCCCGTCAAATCTCCCGCCAGCGACAACGGGGACGTTTGGAAGCTCCAGGCGGAGCTGAGCAGCCGGAACCTCAAGAGGCACAAGCACAGCCTGAGTTCGGAGAGCGGGAAGAAGGTAAGGCCATCGCGGGGTCCTCGTGGGTTCCCAAGTGTCAGGTCCCCACAGCCACAACGAAGTACACACTTGTAGAAAGGTTTTACTTTAATTGAAGCTGAAGATGCATTGACAGGAACACTGTTAGGAATGACGAGGAATCAAAGAGCATGACAGGTTATAGTGCATTCAAACAAGCGAGGCCCAATTACGGGAGTTCCCGCGCGCGCCATTAGGCCTGGGAGCAAACGGTACTATTCAGCATAAACAGCGATTCTTCCCACGGCACCTCCGTGAGATAACCCAAGCAACTATCCAGCAGCAAACCTCCTGTGGCCTTGAGAGATACACGTTGCTGCGATGAAGCAATTAAGCGCATAAACAAGAATGCATAGTAGAACGAAAGTAGAAACGATTGGCAGCTTGCTGTGACACCAAGACGGCGGTTTTCGTGCAGTGTTTTATCTCGGCCTTCTCTGAGCTGCTGTGGTCTTCCATGTCCTTCCCAAACCCCCGGTGGCTCATTCTCGCTCGTCTTAAGTGGCGTGCCTCTAGAATGTGTCCGGAGGAAGGCAGACAAGGTGGTGAGGAGTCGGGAGACCAGGGCCT
>NW_015208863.1:0-987 GCF_001447785.1 Gekko japonicus | reverse complement strand
GAAAGCCAAAGACTATATATCTGATAAAGAGAGCTCTGACTTGCGAAATATTGCACCCTGGAAATCTGGCTGGTCTTTAAGGGGCTACTGGACTCCGATCTTGCTTTTCTACTTCAGGCCAACATGGCTACCTTATCTGGAAGTATCCTCTGAACAAGGAAAGGCAAAAGGGACAGCATCCAAGCATTGGACCTGGGGAGGAACCTCAGAAAGGATGCCTTCCCCAAGGACATTTTAATTGATATATATTCATATTCTTGTTTCAGTTTCCACAAGCTGCTTTGGTGAGTCTTTTTGTTTTCTTTTGATCAAAGCACAATAAGCAAATAAAGGTAAAGAACTGAACTCCCCCTGGCCCGCAGCAGTTTGGCATGCGCTCTCCACTTGTCAGTTATTCCATTGTCTCCATCTCAGATATGACTCTGTTGTCCGTACACAGAAAAAGCGACTTCCTCAGTTGCTTCTTGCCAAAACACACTCAAAATCCATCGATTCAAATGCAAATCAACCAGGGGTGAGAGGTCTTCCACTCTTTTTTCATGCAGCATGCGAAATTTAGTGTGGTCCCTGACAGCCACATTGGTACAGAGCCTATACGTCTCCATTTGCCTTCAAATGCATAGCACATATTAACTGTTCTTAGAGAAACTTTTATGCCCGTGTTACTTATGACCAATGCAACACATCACAAAAGAATTTGAGAAGCATACTGTTAAAGATGGTAAGCAATCAAATACATCTTTAAATACATCAGAAGCAGACAACTAGCCAGATTGGACCCTAGATACAACTAAGGCGTGAAAGTATTACAGAGGAAAGATAGGGAAATGGCAGAGAAGCTAAAATAACTCTTGGCAACGGTCTTCTCAACAGAATATACTGGATGCCTGAACTGTGTTTTTTCAGGGAAAGTATCCAAGGAATTGAGTTCCATAGAGAAGATACAAAGTTCTATGGTTGACAAATTCAAAATCAACACAAAAGTGG
>NW_015208862.1:0-1043 GCF_001447785.1 Gekko japonicus | reverse complement strand
TTTTCACAACGAGCCTTATTCCTAGTATACCATATTTCTGTTTGACCTGTAAATATGGGTTTGTTTTTCCTATTTCCAGACCCAGTTTGTACAACAAACATAGACAAAACAAGTATTTTTATTGATGTTTCTCTGTGTGTTTGTGTGTGTTTTAGTTTTGTTTTTAATGGATTTTATGTTGTGTTTTTATATTACTCTATTTTTAATTGTTAGCTGCCTTGGCAGCCCCAACTAGCCTGGAAGGCAGGGTATAAGTTTTGAAAATAAATAAAATAAACAAACAAGCAAAAGGCATAACCCTTGTGCCTTCGTGGTTTGGATAACTAGAGTATTCAACTACAGAGGATGCCCCAGTGCATATTTGTCATAATGGTTTATTAATTTATTAATTATTTATTAATGAGAGCCAATTTGGTGTAGTGATTAAGTATGCGGACTCTAATCTGGGATAATCAGGTTTGAGTCCCCACTTCTCCACTTGCAGCTGCTGGATGACCTTGGGCAAGGCATCATTCTGTCAGAGCTCCTCTCTCTAGGTCAGTTCTGGAAAGAGCTCTCTCAGCCCCACCTATCTTACAGGATGTCTGTTCTGGGGAGGGGAAGGGAAAGGGGTTTATAAGTCACTTTGAGTGAAGGGTGGGGTATAAATCCAATCTCTTCTTCTTCTAATTTGGGCTCTTTGGGTCCAACTCTGATATCATTAGTAATATGTGATATATTTGGAATAGTAATAAATAGAAGTCACTTGTCAGAGGTTTTTTATTATGAATATTGACAATGGACCAAATTTATGCAAAAACGAGGATCCAGATATTTCTGCCATTATGATATGACTCTCCTGATGTGTGGTGCCATAAAAAAAGATGCAGAGCAAGGCTATGCAAAAAAGGTGTTACACCTATATAAAGCAGATATATTACATATAAATGATTATTACAAAATTCTATAATGTAGTAAATTTCAACACAACATACAGGTATAATTAATGAGGTAGTGCAGGTCCAAGTTTAAATGCAACATACAGGTAAAAATAATGAAGTCAT
>NW_015208861.1:0-586 GCF_001447785.1 Gekko japonicus | reverse complement strand
AACGACCTCGGGCCGCAGCAGCCGACTGCACGAGCTGTGGTGAGAACCACGAGAGAAGGTCATGCCGGTTCCGCGACGCCACTTGTCAGAACTGCGGCCGAGCGGGCCACATCGTGCGCGTATGCCGCTCCAGGGCCAACAAGGCGCCGCCATTACGTCGCCGGGCGGAGGCCCACTGCGAGGAGGCCGCCGGCGCCGAAGAGCTCTACCACCTCACGCAGACGACAGAAAAGGTACTGCAACTCCCCGGCAAATCCCCTGCCCCTAAGATCCTGGCCACTGTATCGATTGAGGGGTCACCTTGCACCATGGAAATAGACTCGGGCTCGGCGGCTTCCATAATCTCGGAGGCCACGCTGAAGCGCCTATGCCCAAGGGGAGGGCCCCGATTGCGAGCCTCCCCCATCACCCTCATGGACTTCCAGCGGAACCGGGTGCCGATAAAGGGGGTTGGGACGTTTCGGGTGCAGTACAGGAAGTTCCAGAGCCGGCTAGACTTAATCATGGTAAAGGGAGACCTGGTCAGCCTGTTGGGGCACGCCTGGTTCGAGCCCCTTGGGATCTCAGTCGAGGGTGTCCAGCTTTG
>NW_015208860.1:0-1008 GCF_001447785.1 Gekko japonicus | reverse complement strand
ACCATCCTTTCAGGGGGCCAGGAACACTTTTTTCTCTCTTCCTGTTAGTCACAAGGGAGTCACCTCCTTCTCAGGTCTTTTCCTGCCTCATCAGGGAGAGCAGCTACAGAGCAGGTTGTGCCTTCTCTTTTTCTTCTCCTTCTCCTTTCTTAGTCTAATTTTTCACACTTTACTACTATCCCTATTCTGATTCTATACCTTCTCCATCTGCTCTGACTCCTGTGGAGCCTAGTCACTGCCCCTCCCAGGGAAATATAGTGGTGGCTGTAAAATTAGCACAGGCAAATAAATGCTTAACATTAGAAGCCTCGTGACATCAAAAGATCACTCAGACAGCTTTCTCTCTGACAGAGACACTGAAGTGCTGCTCACAGCTGTCACTGTAGAGCTGGACATGGGAGGAAATGACATGCCCAATCAACAGCAAGTTAGTGCCATGCCAGCAGACCCCACTACAGCTGCGGCTCAAAAGCAGAATCAGAATAAAGTTTATTGTATATGGCCATTGGCCGTCACAATTCCATATAAAACTGGATCCCTAATATCTTAAGCTCAAAAGCATGTGGAAAAACACCACCTTCTCAAACTGGCTACAGGTCCCTCTGCCTCGCTGAGTCCAACTTAACGTGGTGGCAGACATTTTGAAAAAGATTGATCAGGACAAGACAATACTTTACAACTTCCCTGAGGCTGTGCCAGGGCCAGGGAACCTGAAACCAGACTGTCCCAGAAAGAGATGTATGTGGGCTTGACTCTCCAGATCCGAGTTGAGGTCCATGCCTCTGAATGCAGAATTTATGGAAATGCTTAGAACAACCATGAGAGAGGAGATTTTAAACTATTGCCTTAAAGAGGGTCTGAAATCCAGTGGTGCGCCTTCTGAGTCCTTCCCCCACAGTCAGAATATTGGTCCCCATGGGAAGGGCACCCAGTGGCCTACTAATGCTGCCCAGAAAGCCGCAATTCACAGAAAAAGGGGTAGAGGTGAGATATGAGAAGAAGAACTGT
>NW_015208859.1:0-989 GCF_001447785.1 Gekko japonicus | reverse complement strand
GCCATCTGAAGCAGTTAACATCAGCACATTAGTAAATAACACAGGTTAGTTTTGGTTTATTTATTGATATATCCAAACCCTATTGCATTGTTTATTGGATGTCCCAGCTGTCTATGCCTGTGGCCATCACTAATTTTTTTATGGTGAATACCACATTTTAATCACGCTCTGTGTGAAAAAGTGTTTCTTTCTGTCCATCCTGAATCTACTTCATTGGATACCCTTGACTTCTGGTATTCTGGGAGAAGGGGAAAAAGTTCTCTTTGTTCACTCTCTCCCCCCTGTGCATAATTTTATAAACCTCTTTCATGTCCCCCTGCCTTGAGTTGTCTCTTTCTAAACCAAGATGTTCCAGACTCTTCAGGAAAGGCACTCCAACCTCCAAATCAACTTGGTTGCCCTCTTCTGGTCATTATAGGGTCCAGCTCCAATGGATCTTTAGATCTGACCCAGGCACACGTGCCTGGCGGATTTAGAGGGAATGATCAGACAGCGACATCTGGGAAAGGTGACACTTCCATGATCAGCCCGTTCAGCCCCACCAGGGAGCTGTACTTTAAATATACGGTGAAAGTCCGGGGCTAATGCTTGCTGACAGGCCAATGACGGACTTTCCCCGTCTGATCGTTCCAGTGTGCAGTCCTCCCATTGGGGTGGTCTGACTCCAGACCATCCCAAACAGCCGCCATTTAAAAAAATTCTTAGTGATAGGCGCACAAACACATAAATGCACGATGGTCACAGAGCTCCACTCAAACGTTCCAGACAATTTCATGTTTCTGAATGGCCCATGAAATTTATGAACTGCATTATTTGAAATGGTACCCAGAGGGAGGTACCACTGGCGGTGCTTTAACCATTCAATTCCACGCATGTACGGAAAAACAAGTTTATGTTGAGATGCAGATGCACATGTGCAAACAGTATTAAAAAAAAAAAAACCACCCAACTGCGTGGCTTCTTCAGGTGGACACTGTCTAGACAATCCA
>NW_015208858.1:0-1023 GCF_001447785.1 Gekko japonicus | reverse complement strand
TCTCCCTGAACTATGTTGATAGACTCCTCGGTACTAGGCAACAACTTGCAGATTGGATCCCTGTGCCTCTTGGCTGATCAGATCAATGGGTGTTCTTTTGATTATCATAAATCCTTTCCTAAAAGACAATTCTCACTAAAAGCCTCTGAAAGAGGCAACGATAAGACCATAATTGAAAAAGCCATATTATAAGCTGCAACTTATAAATACCCCATTGTTGGAGGAAATAACCTAACGAGTGACATATTGCAGTGTGGTTTCAGGCCTGATTTCAGGACCAAGAGGAGCTTGGTAGCTTTGATGGATGATCTTCACTTGCAGTTGGACTGGGGGAATGTCCTCTTCCTGGTATGGCTTGATCACTCCACAGCCTTTGATACAACCGACCTCACTATTGCTGTTAAAGCATTTGAAGGATGTTGTGGGAATCAGGTATACAGCTCTGAATTAGCTGTAGTCCTTTTTTATCAAATTAAACTCAGAAGGTGAGAGATGGGAAATCTGCATATGTTTGTAAAACCTTTAAATGAGATTCAAGACAGGTAGCATCTTAGAAACCAACAAGATTTTTAGGGGCGCAAGCTTTCAAAAGTCAAAGCTCCTTTCATTAGAGTTGGGCTCAGGTTACTCTGATTTTAGGATCACAGCATTGGCTGCAGTGCTAACATGTTTTCATACTCTTCCTGTATGAACCTATGCAGCAACTTCATTCTTTGCAGTAGCTCCTTCTCACCTATCCCCATCCTGTTTATACATGAATTTTTGTTGACTCCACATGGTTTGGAATAAAGCAGGGTTTACAACCACTTTGAATAAACAACAAAAACATTAGCAGAGAAGCCTATGCAAGCCTATGTGACTTGAGACCTGAAGCACCCCCTCCAGTGTAAATGTTTCTATAGTTTGCTTTAGAAACAGCATACCTATAAATAGCAAATTGCTTGCAGGAATCCATTCAAAACTACCACCTTGGTTCACCCAGGTGAACCCACCGCTCACATTGAAAAAAAAATGCATTGTGTC
>NW_015208857.1:0-1007 GCF_001447785.1 Gekko japonicus | reverse complement strand
TCATCATGCCGGGGGTGTCTGTCAGAATCGGACCCTAGCAATGGGGTCCATGAATCAGTGTAATTGTAACCATGGCCCTCTGATGTACATAGCTTTGCTTTAGTAACTTGTATCCTAGTTGCAAACGCAGCTTCCTCCCTCTCTGTTCTCATGCTTCCCATTTCCTGCCTCCATGTAGCACCTGCTGGCAATATATCACTATATCTCCACGGGTCCTTCTCTGACATTCCTAAGAGGAGGAGGTAGTGAGACATGTCTGAGTGAATGTAGATAGCTGCGCCTGGGAATACTGAAGGGTCCCTCCTCCATAGGCCGATGGGAAACTTTAGCTTTTCAATCTTCTCACGGCCTTCGAGAAAGTCTGTACTGATAAACATTCTCACCATCTTAATTGTATTGTATTACTATACCTTATTACTATGCAATGCTAATGTATGTATGAAGGCTGGACCAAAGGTCCTGTAGTACCTAACTCTGTAATACCTTTCAGTTCTGGCAATACCTTTCAGTTCAGTTTTGACTCGAAAGCAACTTTTCTGACTTCCGAAATAAAGCCTGCTTAAAAGGACTCATTTCGTCTGAGAGTTACTGTGCAAGCTGACAGTGTCACACAGGGATGCTCTGGTTTAAGGGCAAATCTCTATGGTTTTAAACTGCCTTTTACCATAGAGTTTTGCCCTTAAACCAGAGCATCCCCCACTTGATGTCCCTGGCATGATGATGCCACTTACAGGATGTCCCAGAATGCCTCCCAAATTGCCCTGCTGGAACGATGAAGGAACCTGGCAACAGTAATTCTGGGAGAAATCCAGACCCTGCCTGGAAGGTGGCAACCTTAGGTGCTCACAGGTAGGTTCGGTGATAGGTTTAAATGAATATGTGCAAGCTGGAGTAGAAGCTGCTGCTGGAATCTCATTCATGCTGTCAAACCTCCTTCAGATGTATGAAGAGGACTACAGTAATCAATCAGTGAGCAGTGAATGAAACACATATGGAATTCTTTGCTC
>NW_015208856.1:0-1014 GCF_001447785.1 Gekko japonicus | reverse complement strand
AGAACAAGTGGCACGGTGGCAGTGCAAGCTTACCATAGTGCCACACAGAAACCCCAAAAGACCAACAGGAACAACATTTATATAGAGAGCAGGTAGAGAAAGAAGTACTTTTCACCCTTTCTCACAAGACAAGAACTCGTGGGCACTCAATGAGATTGCTGAGCAATCAGGTTAGAAGTTAGAACAGATGAAAGGAAGTACTTCTTCACCCAAACAGTGATTAACACATGGATTAACACTGGTGGCTAGTGGCTATAAATAAGAAGGAACTCTTGGTCTCTGGGGCAAGTGATGCTCTGGTGCTGGGGGGGCAACCCCCTCACCCATTTTTAATAGTACTGGATTACTTATAGTTTCTTTAAAAAAAACAACAACTCTTGAACACCAGCCACTGATGGACCACTGCTCTGCTCCAGCCTCCATACGTTTGTCAAATTCCATCTGGAAGCTGTTCATGCCAGCCGCCACCACCACCTCCTGTGGCAGTGAATTCCATGTGTTAATCACTGTTAGGGTGAAGAAGTACTTCCTTTCATCTGCTCTAACTTCTAATCGACGGCAATTCGGCAGGAAGCCAATTCAGATCAGAGAATCTGAATTGGCCTGCAGCAGCCCAAAAGGGGCCCAAATGGGCCATTTTCGGGGATGCATTCAGTTCAGACAAACCGAATGCACATCCTTACTTCTTTCCCTTGCTGGCTAGCCAACAGTAAGAAAGCACTTGAGCACAAATCTATAATTGTAATTGCAACCATGATTATTACCCAGTTGCGTAGAACTTTTTTATTGCAAATATTGCTGTACTATTTTTTATGTTGACTCAAGTATTCCTATGTAATACCAAGTTATTTCAAATAGGAATGGGTGCCAGCCGCTCTTAGATTTGTGAAATAATTATATTTAGTTTTGCAGCAAATTTACAGTGTTTATTACTCCTGTTTTATCTAAGTTTAAAGGCAGATTAGATAAATTTATATATCCACTCTCCTTGAGGGCCAGTTTGGTGTAGTGGTT
>NW_015208855.1:0-1068 GCF_001447785.1 Gekko japonicus | reverse complement strand
CCAGGTTTTAGTTGAGGCGCTGGGCGTCCCACCCTCTATTGGACCTCCCCCCTCAGTGGGTCAGATCTGTATTACCATCTGGGAACCCCGATCTGAAATAGACCTCATCCATTGAGGCTCTGACAAGAAACATAGGAATGTTGTATTTTATCTGATGTATTTGAATTGTTTTCAATGGTCTGTAGATTATATTTGAAGGGCTGCGGTGGCTCAGAGGTTAAGATGCTGAGCTGGAGACTGCAAGGTAAGTAGCTCGGCAGTTCGAGACCCGAGTGCCGTGGGATGGACTGAGCTCCCGTCCCTGGCCCCAGCTCCTGCCAACCTAGCAGTTCGGAAGCAAGAAATTGCAAGTAGATAAATAGGGACCACTTTGGTGGGAAGGTAACAGTGTTCCGTGCGCCTTGGCGTCTAGTCATGCCGGCGACATGACCACGGAAACGTCTTCGGACAGCGCTGGCTCGTCGGCTTGGAAATGGAGATGAGCACCGCGTCCCTAGAGTCAGATCTGACTGGCTTTCAAGCAAGGGAAACTTTTACATTATATTTGATGGAACTCGCCCTGATCCTGCTATGCGGGGAGGGTAGGATAGAAATCTAATAAAATAAAATAAAAAACAAATTAAGAAAGCAAAAATTACCACCGTTCTGCTCTGGATTCGCCTCCAAGCGAATCTGAACCTTTAAATCCAGGTAGGACCACAGGACAAAGGACTGGTTGTGTGTGTGTGAAGTGCCTTTAAGTCACAGCTGACTTATGGCAACGCTGTAGCGTTTTCAAGGCAAGGGACTAACAAAGGTGGTTTGCCATTGCCTGCCTCTGCATAGTGACCCCGGACTTCATTTTTGGTTGTTGTTAATATTTTTTTATTTTGAGAAATAACAAGGATAAAGAAAGAAAAAAGGAATATAGGGAAATTAAAAGAGAAATATAGAATTAAATAAAATATTTACATTTTTCAAAGGACATTCATTGTTTACAACGTATAATACATATATGAAACTATGTATAAGACAAAAACAGAGTATTTCTCAACCCCCTTATTACAGTTTTCAACAGAACATTTATAG
>NW_015208854.1:0-1029 GCF_001447785.1 Gekko japonicus | reverse complement strand
GGCCAGATCCCATAGCTGGAAAGACAACATGCGTAAGAGATCAGTAAGAGAGATTCTTGAGAGATGCTGCAGAAAACACCAAACTCCAATAGTCTTATTAATTTAGACCAGTGCTAGAACGGAGGATTAAATTCTAAAGCAGGGGTCCCCAAGCTGTTCCAATCTGCGGGCACCTCTGGAATTCTCATACAGCATGGCCGGCGCAGCTACAAAATGGCTGCCACAGGTGGTGGGGCCGGCCGCAAAATGGCTGCCGCAGGAGGCGGGGCCAGCCACAAAATGGCTGCCGCATCTTGCCTTCCGTCACTCAATAAATATCCTTGTGCTGTGGTGGCAGCGACTTCCATTGTAATTTTAAAAAATAAAAATTAGCACTGCCAATCAAATCTCCAAAGACCAATCAGAAGCCTGGCTAGGCAAGAACCCCACCTGGCCCGGCCCATTTTCTAAAGAAACACTTTGCGGGAGGAAGCCAGGAAAGGCGCCACGTTGGGAACCCCCTGCTGAAAAGACATTTGCCTGGAATGGCTGAACCGGGGTCACTTTCCCGAGGAGAAAGGTGTTACGCGGAAGGGGATGGTCGTACTTCTGAAATGCCTGCCTGCCACAAGCCCTTCCGCAAGTCAAGGCAACCGCCAAATCATGTGCGCATTATCAAAAACAGATGAACATTGCAAATGCAATTAACAAGATCGACAACGGGAAGTTATGCAGCGATATGTATCCTAGGCATGTAAACACGTTTCCGTCCTCTTTCTCAACGCTGCGTCTCCCTACCGTTGTGGAGATCAAAATCCAAGTTGGAACCAATGCTCTAGGAAATCTCTTTCACCTAGTAGCCTTCCAGCTATCAAACGCTTCAGTGCAGCATGTTTACATGCCCTAGGACACATGTTCCTGCAAAACTACCAGTTGTTGATCTGTTACATAAATCTGTCACATTGAGAACTTTGGAACTAGTAGTGTTATACTGTAACCTTGATTTATTACTCAGAATTGCTGCATTTTGAGAGTCTGGGAACTTTATGT
>NW_015208853.1:0-1020 GCF_001447785.1 Gekko japonicus | reverse complement strand
AATGGCCTATGTGATGGGATCATGGAACCACCACCACCACCCCAATTCTGCGGAATGTGCAAAAACAGAAAATGTTCGGCATTTTTCTAAACAGGATAGAGCCGTAGTTAAGTGGAACAGTCCAGGAGGGTCTGTGATAGGGGAGCAGGGTGGCAGTCCAATGCAGTGACTGTTCCAGGTATCATCTTGCTTTTCATTCCACTGCACCTTGCCGAGGCAGTGGGGGTTCACATACCCTCCTAGTTCTGTCACCTTAGTCCAATTGGCTCGATCAAGGAATGTCTCATGCTGCATAATCACATTGTTTCTTCATTCTTTAATCTGCCTTGAGTCTCCGCAAGAGATGCAGGCTATCAATAAAAAAATAAACACATACATCTGCTCATCCCGAGTCAATACATTTACTCTCTGGTCCCACCAAAGGGGATGACCAAAATAAAAATTAGAATGTTTGGCCTTTCTGTCTCAGTGGAAGAGATGCTTGTTTCTTTGTTCCTAAGGGCTCTGCCCCTGCTCAATCTCCTCACCAGCCCCATAGCTCCCTGCGGTCGCCATCTTTGACAATACTTTGAATACCCCAGCAGGGAACCTTATGCCTAAAAGCTGAAGCAAAAGCAAGAGCAATCTTTTTTTCCTGGTGAACTGTAGGCAGAATTAGATTCACAACCAATGTCATACCCTGTCTTTCTCCCCAGTGGGGGATGGACTGGTGTCATTCTTCTTCCCTCCATTTCATCCTCACAAAGAGAACCCTGTGAGACAGGAAAGGGTGCCACTGGTCCAACATTACCAAGCAAGCTTCTGGAGCTGAGGTGGGGTGTGAACCGATCTCCCCTAGATCCAGGTCACTCTACATACCACCAGACCACATTGGCTGAGAGAGCTCATCCCCCTTTTGTTTTGTAAACGAGAGGATCTGTTCCATGCTCCCTGGGGACCCAAAGCAGTGTACATTCCCATCAAATCCATTTTTTCTCACAACAGACCTAAGAGGTAGGACTGGACTGCAACAGATAAATG
>NW_015208852.1:0-1026 GCF_001447785.1 Gekko japonicus | reverse complement strand
CCAGTCAGAGTAGACAGCACTGACTTTGAGGGACCCCAAAGGTCTAATTCAGTAGAAGGTGGCTTCATAGGTGGGAAAGAAGGAAATTCAGTATCAGAAACTTCAGTTCTTCAGATCGAGGACTGGGATCCATTCAGCCACGTACGCTTGGATAGTCGCCACAATAAAGATGACAGGAATGAGCGTTTCGATCCTATGTTGTTGGAACGCATTCAGGATTTATCTGCTCCACGTCAAGGATTTCCCCAAATGTGAAGCAAGTCTCTCTAGGTGGCACAGCCAGTTGCCAGGAGACATGGGAGAACCCTATGATGCATCTTCCACTCACTTATTCATGAGGTCACACTGGGAAGCTAGCAAGACCACAATGGGTTTCTCTATCCCAAGGTCCCTGCAGTCAAGGGCCAAAGCTCATAGAAGGTTCCACTGTGTTCATCAAGCAAGAACAGGAGAAGTGTTTATACCAGGCCTCACCAACTGAGAGGGCTCACACTGTCTACCAGTCACTGGGCCCAGTGTTGCTCGTACCCAACTGAGCCACTTTACTTCACATAAGATACAGAAGAGACAGTGGGAGGAAGCAAAAGCATCATGCATGCTTCTTCCAAGGTCCCCGCCCAGACCCTGAGGGGTCCAGGCCATGTCCTCTGGCCATAATTTAAAAAATGAGAATACATGATGTGCATGAAAAAGTTGTGAAACTTATTAAATGCCAAAAAAAATATCTGGGGGGGGGGCTTTAACCTGAGGCCCAGACCAAATGGCCCCCTCTGCCCCCCCTCCCCGATTGGCCCTGTGTCCTCCATTATGCTTTGTAATGGGGGATGGTGCCTGGACGGGTACAGTTTGTGGAGGATACGACGTCACGTCCGGATGATGCTGTAGGCTGCCTCCCCTAGACCGTACGGTCTTTACCACAGAGACTAGGGGAAATCCTTAGAGTGTCACTATGCTGATGTCTCTTCTGTATCTCATGCAAAGTAAATTGGCTCAATCAGGGGTTAATTTCGTAGAAAAAGAGGTGCA
>NW_015208851.1:0-1035 GCF_001447785.1 Gekko japonicus | reverse complement strand
GGGAACTCTGGGCCTCAGAGACATTCCACAAGTAGAATGAGAGGAAGATGGAAGCCGCAGACCCTTACCACTTGCGATACAACCGTGGCAGTTTATACGTGGCAATCCAATAAAAGCATCCACTTTGTTACAGTCCTTAATGCGTTGGAGCATTACTTTTAAGCTCAATATTCGGTTAATGTTCTGGGCAACCCACATGGTGTTTCTGCAGCGTGGCAAGTTCGGAGCAGGCCCATCAAGCCTCGTGGTTCATTGACTGTTTGCCCGCTGTTTCTGCAGCGTGGCAAGTTCGGAGCAGGCCCATCAAGCCTCGTGGTTCATGGGCTGTTTGCCCGCTGCTGGCCAGTTCTCTTGTGGCAAATGAACTGGAGTGAGGTGGGATGGGCAGGAGGGTCCCAGGTAACGTTGCCAGCTCTGGACTGGGAAACTCCTGGAGGTCTGAAGGTGGTGCTGGGGAGAGATGAAGCTTGGGCTGGGGAGAGAGCTTGTTAGGATGCGATGTCCTGGGCCCCATCCTCCGAAGCGGCCACGTCCTCCACGGGAACTGTTCCCTGCAGTCTGGAGGTCAGTTGGCCTTCCAGAAGAACACCAAGCCCCCCCTGGAAGCCTGTCACCCTACTTCCAGTTCTCCCAGCCCATCCCAGCGAGGGGAGCAGCCCACCTGTTCCTTTAACCCAAAGGAGACCAAACCGTCATGCTTGTCCTCAAGACAGTGTCCCCATGAAATGCCCATAAACCTTTGGGGTTCTTGGTTTCTCTTGATCTCCTGAAGACAGCAGCAGACAAGGATGCTCAGGTTGGCAGGAAGGGTAGGAGCCAGGATTGGTTCTGGATTCAAAAGAAAAGTGGGTTTGTCCTTAGAGTTGTCTGACAAGAGTATTGATTAGACAAGGGACAGAGGGGCGAATTCTGCAGAGATGGACTGCAACCCTACCGGGATTTGTCCATTTCTCCTTATGCCCCACTTTGCAAAAGGGACTGCAAGAAGTCCACTTTAAGACCTTTGAATTCTGCCTGCAAAAGCAGCCGGCCTGT
>NW_015208850.1:0-1012 GCF_001447785.1 Gekko japonicus | reverse complement strand
GATAAAATACATTCCAACTTTCATGCTCACGTGACTAGAAGTGCCCATATAAAAGTCTGGAACGCAATAAAAAATAGAAATTATAACAAAATACCATTGTGGATCTCTCCCATAGAGGCATTTGAGAAACCGTCGTTGGTAATGGGGAAAAGTAAAGAGACATATAGTAATCTACTAACAAAAGAATTGGCATTAAAATCTGATGAAATACTACTAAGACAAAAAACAGAGTTGTCCTGGTGGGAAAAGAATATATTAAAATCTAAATATTCGGAAGATTAAAAAATAGGATTTTGTAATAGGCAAACAGAATTAGATAAAATATGGCTCTCATCGAGCGATAAATTAATTCAGAAGATATATAAAAAATTACTAGAGGAACTATCAACAGAAGAGGGTAAAAAATCTCCTAGGCAAGCATGGGAGAAGGAGCTCGGCCACACAATAGAAGGGAAACATTGGCTAAAAACATGGAAAACAATAAAATACATGAGAGCAACTCCATATAAAGAAAACATATACAAAATGTATTATAGGTGGCATTGGACTCCGGAAAAAATCGCTAAGTGCTTTCCCAGAGCATCTAACTTATGCTGGAGATGTGGGGAAAACGTAGGTTCATATCTCCACATATGGTGGAGATGTGAGAAAATTCAGAACTTCTGGAAAAAAATTTATAAAATACTATCAGAAACACTAAAAATTACTATCCTGTTAACACCAGAAATATATTTATTGAACATGTTACCAGACACAATAAAAGATCATAACCGTATAATTTGCTATATCTTAACAGGAGCTAGGATATTAATAGCAAGGCGCTGGAAAACGAAAGGTTTACCATCTATAAAGGAATTTAAGCATAAAATCCTGGAAATAGCAGAAATGGATAAATTAAATATGGAACTACAAAATAAATCTCAAGACGGTTTCTGGGATAGATGGAAAATAATATATGACTGGCTAAAGATGGAAAAGATAGAATAGAATCGAAAGTAGGCTAGTGGAAAAT
>NW_015208849.1:0-1243 GCF_001447785.1 Gekko japonicus | reverse complement strand
TTTATTGGTTTTACTGTTTTTATTGTTCTATGGATTTTATGCTGTAAGCCACCCTGATCCCACCTGTGGGATAAGGCGGGGTATAAATTGAATTAACAACAACAACAACAACAACAACAACAACAAGCATCATTGGGGAGAATAATCTTGAAACTACTGAGGTTTGGTTTGTGCTGTCTGGGTCCCATGTGCTACACTATGCAATCTCTGTTTCATCTCTTTGGCTGGAATCAGTCAAACGGATAAAAGGAAGTACTTCTTCACCCAAAGAGTGATTAACACATGGAATTCACTGCCACAGGAAGTGGTGGCGGCTACAAGCATGGACGGCTTCAAAAGGGAAGTAGATAAGCATATGGAGCAGAGGTCCATCAGTGGCTATTAGCCACAAGGTTTAGATGCTCTGGGGCAAGTGATGCTCTGTCTTCTTGGTGCTTGGGGGGGGGGGCCAACAGTGGGAAGGCTTCTAATGTCCTGGCCCCACTAGTGGACCTCCTGATGGCACCTGGTATTTCTGGCCACTGTGTGACACAGAGTGTTGGACTGGATGGGCCTTTGGCCTGATCCAACATTGGCATCTCTTATGTTTTTATGTAATAGTTTTGTCAAAGAGTACAATATGGCTGGATAAAGTCATTGTCTCCTACAGTGTGTATGTGTCTTCCTTTTTCCTCTCCCACTTTTGTCCCTGTTGTTGGTCAAACCAGGTTCATGGGGGTTTCTAGCACTTCAAAAATGTGCAAGACCTGTTGGCCAGAGATGATAGTCCAAGGACTATGCAAATGGTGGTTTTACCATATACTACCCTCAACAGTCTTGAAAATGATTATCTTTAGCCTTTGATCCAATGTGTTCTACAGGGAAGGCTCAGAGATTATCTTACAATACAAAAATGAATTGGTCCTTGTGCACGTTTTTCTGCTATCCTGTAGGGTTGCCAACCTCCCGGTGGGGCCTGGAGAGCTCCTGGTTTTAAACTGATCTTGATCTCCAGAGATCAGTTCCCCTGGAGAAAATGGCTGTTTTGGAGCGTGGAGTCTGTGGCATTCTACCATGCTGAGGTCCCTCCCCTCCCCAAACCCCGCCTTCTCCAGGCTCCACCCCAAAACTCTCCAGGGATTTCCCAACACAGAGCTCCCAATCCTCCTATCCTGTGATACATGCCTTGTTAGGAATGACTTTAATAGTAATTGGTCAATCGTTTTTTTAAAAAAAATGTTGGTTAACTGCTGGATAGGAATAG
>NW_015208848.1:0-1009 GCF_001447785.1 Gekko japonicus | reverse complement strand
CGCAGTTCTTTTACAGCCATCCTCATTGCTCTCGTCCAGTCGCTTCTCGTGTTTGTCTTTTGAGTTGCCTCTGGTGGACACTGTTACTAGCATCACCTTGGGCTCATCTACCGAGTCTGTATTTGCACCAGTGCATTCCCCAGAGAGGTAATCTATGCAAGAAAGGCCCCTGGTGAATTGTTGGGAAGCTGAAAGCCACCAGCCTGCCAGCCAACAAAACTCCAAGGGCCTTGTTTCTTCCCACTGGCTGACTGTTCCCTGAAATATGGCTGTAGATGTTTCCCTTTTACTGCCATGGTGAGGAGCCCACGTGTGATGCTCAAGGGTTCAATATCTCTGCTTGAGTTCTTTCTGACTCACCTTGCATAGCAGCCAGACATATCCACCTGAGAAGATGGATGGGAAGCCAAGTCGGCTTGTGTTCATTGGCACAGAGCAATGAAGAGGTCAATCCCCATTGAAAGGCCTGGGAATAAATGGGTCTGACTGGTATTGTTTGTCCTCAAACCATGTGATCAAAATAGGTGCACAGGTTGAACCCTCTCTGTGCATGTACCTTGCCATGTGCAATCCACATTCACTGAGAAGTGGCAAAGCCACTAGAACTGAGTTGCAATGATGTGGAGGACCTAATGTCTGGTTCCCCAGTAGCCATCAAAAAGTGGGCTAATAGGGCCTGGCTACAGGGGCCAAAGGGCTAAGAGAGGTCATTCTAAGGGAGAGGGGAAACCATCAGCTCTGGAGCTAGAGACCCATCTTCCTCTGCATTCTCTCTGGCATACCTCTTTTGATAGGTTTCCACTGTACAGAAGGGAATGGTACATTATTGGAAAGGTTGTGTCGGAAGACGCATGTATGCCCTGTGCTGCCGGGAGGGGGGGGGGGGGTACACAAGCTCAGAGGTATGCCAATCATGGCTCATACAGATGTATGTCTGGTTCCTTTCCTGAAATAAATTGAAGTCCTTCCTTGTTTAACCTCCACTTCTTCAACCCTAGTCACAACAACG
>NW_015208847.1:0-1030 GCF_001447785.1 Gekko japonicus | reverse complement strand
TCAGCCTTTCCTCATAGGGCTTGGTCTAACCATTGACCTAAGAATTGCTCAAAGCAGATTTACTCAGAATCCTACTCAGATCTATTTAATGGGAATTATGCTCAGGAAAGTGTTCTTTACTGCACTGTAGGGGTGATCTCCCACAAGCGCTGCTCCGCGCTCACTCCTCCCTTTTGCCCCGATGGTACGTGTCAATTTCAGACAAGCTGCTGCGCGACCGCATTTTGCCCCGCAGCTTCGTGCGATTTCCCCCGTGTCTACTCAATCCTGTTTTTTGAGTCCAAAGAGAAGAGTGAGCACAAAGCAGTGCTTATGGGAAATCACCCTAGGTCTTCTTCTGCTTACACAAGGGGCAATATTCACACAACAGGCCTGCGGTCCTCTCCTTACCATACCCTACTTTCCCTGAAAGTCCATTGACGTGTCTAACGACGGAAGCATTGACTCTCAAAATCTTGTTGGGTGCCGCTGGACTTGAATATAACTGTTTAACTACAGCCCAACATTGCTACCCTCTGAAACTGTTGACCTAGGACCCGCAGTTTAGAGAGCACACCGCCAAGAAGCAGGAGGTAGAGGAGGAAATTGGAAAGAGGCCAGGCTTGTGGCCACTAGGGCCAGGTCCTTCTCGGTGGCGGCTCCTATCTATGAGCTCCCGGAGGAGATCAGGGCCCTGTGGGACCTGTTACAGTTCCGCGGGGCCTGTAAGATGGAGCTCTTCTGCCAGGCTTTCGAATAGGAGCCACCGCCGCTACCACTACCACCAATGGGGCCTGTTTACAGCACCGCCGGAAGCTAATGTGGCGAACAACATCAGGAGGCCACAGCAACCTCCCCTGGGATGAAAGGGTTGTGTAATAGGGAGAGAGGGTTTTAGTCACGTGGGATCCTTGGGCTTGGCCCATGTATTAAGTGTTTTAAATTGTTTTATTGCTGTTTTATCGCACTGTGTGCCATACTCTTGTAAGCCGCCCTGAGCCCGCAACGCGAGGAGGGCGGGATATAAATAAAATTAAATAAATAAAATAAA
>NW_015208846.1:0-1045 GCF_001447785.1 Gekko japonicus | reverse complement strand
CCTTATGATTGCAGCATCAGGGCTGAACTAGATGGGATGGCACAGGGGGAAAACAGGATCACCTGTTGCCACTGCCACCATACCATGGATCCAGTTAGGACTGGGCCCTCACAGCCATTTTTAAACGTCTCTAAATTCTCCTTTAAAATGGCATCAGTGGCCATGAGTTGGCCCCATGGCCGCTATCACATCCAGTTTGGCCTCAGTCTTCCTTCAGCAGAGAAAGACTTCTAATGGAGTGTAACGTTTTTGATAGAGAAAAGATTTCTCTGATGGAGAAAATGCTTCCGTTGTTGGAGGGAGTCTCTCTGTGGAAGAAGACTGGATGGAAAGGAGTCATGGGATCCAGCCTTGTACGTTATTTGAGTCAAAGTTTACTGTAATAAACTGGAACATAATCTTAACTTCAGTCCAGGGGTAGGCAACATCCAGCATACACGCTAAACAACTGCACGCTGGGCCAGTTCTCTTTCCAAAGGACTGTGACAACAATCCCCTGGGCATACTGGTTGCACTGGCTGAAGTTCAGCTTGCTCCCACTGTGTGCGGCTGAGTCCCAACATCGTCTTTTGGCACCACTTTTGTTCGCCAGCGCACCTGCATCTTCACAGGTGGTTAGATTTTTTGGCACTCCAGGCCAAAGGGTTATTTATCCCTGCTTCAGTATGTTGCTTTTGTTGCCCAGTTACGTTCTGAAAAGAACCTTCCCACACAGGCATTGCAAGCCGGTTGGGAACCTCCCGAAGGCAGCAGGATCTCTCTATACAAACTCATAAACCAATCTAATCATAAAAGTTAAAATAAGCTATATGCAACAAAAAGCAGTCACAGTCCCCAATCACAGCAATGAGAAATTCAAACACACAAAAACCAGCTGCTTTTTTTTTTAAGTTCACAAAGTACTTCCTAAGAAAAAGTCACTGTATGGTTTATGAGATTATTATTAACCCTGACCCAAGTTGTTTTAAAAAATGCAACATCTAGTTTGGCCCTAACAATGCAATCCTATGCAGATTGTTTCAAAGGGTAGACGTGTTGGTCTGCA
>NW_015208845.1:0-1081 GCF_001447785.1 Gekko japonicus | reverse complement strand
AGTGTAAAATTCCAGTAAACTTTGTGTGATATAAATAAAAGGCTAATATTTTCATCCAATGGGATGAGAGCTAGCTGAATTTAGTCATCGTTCTTCCCCTTTAGTTTATGTACTTAATAAAATGGAACAAGTTCCCACTCCTCCACATGCAGCTGCCAAGTAACCTTGGGTCAGCCACAGTTCTTGCAGAGCTGTTCTCTCAAGAGCAGTTCTCTGAGAGCTCTCTCAGCCCCACCTACCTCACAGGGTGTCTGTGGTGGGGAGAGAAAGGGAAGGAGATTGTAAACTGCTCTGAGACTCCAAGTGAAGGGCGGGGTATAAATCCAATCTCCTCCTCCTCCTCTTCTTCTTCTTTTGCTCAGCTGTGCATGTCATATGGTACTGAAACAATTCTGGCTTAGCACTCATCGGGGCCACAAGCTAATATGTGGCCAATCTTTGCTAAGACATTGAAGAGAAGGACACCTAAGGCCATACATGTCTCACCCAAGTGGACATTTGTTTCCTTGTGCCAATACAGGGGCCTAGCCCCAAAACAAGTGATGGTGCAGCAGTAGCCACTGGCATTTCTGTGTTAGCATCTTTTTGTTACTGCAGTACAGCTGTGCTATTAAAAAGGAAGGATAAGCTAAGGTGTGGAATGAAGTGAACTGGACAATCTCTTTCTCTCCATCTCTGAGCCAACTCTGAGCCAATTACTGACCGTTAAGCTTTCTATTACCTCCTTAGAGTAATAATCCACAAGAAGATCTCATATCCCAAGAAAGAGATGAAGAGAAAAATGTGTGTTCTATTACCACTCCAGCTGGACAGCTCCAGGGAAACCATTAATCTCTGTCAATGAGCAAAGTGTCTTATTTACAACATGGGTAGAGGCTCCTAGTTCTAGATTTGTTTGTTTGGGTTTTTTTTTTAATAATGGGCTATCACTGCTGCCTACAATTTGTGATTGTTTTGAGAAACACCAAATTTACTCATCTAAGACAGAGATCCTACATATGAAGGCAGATGACTCACAATTGTCCAACATGGAACTGAGTGGATGGGGGGAGTTATTCCAACCACTAGGTAACAATACTTC
>NW_015208844.1:0-1131 GCF_001447785.1 Gekko japonicus | reverse complement strand
AGAAGAGGAGGAGGAGGAGGAGAAGGTTGATTTATATCCTGCCCTTAACTACTCGAAGGAATCTCAGAGTGGCTTACAAACTCTTTTCCCTCCCCCCCCCCACAACAGACACACTGTGAGGTAGGTGGGGCTGAGAGAGCTCTTTCAAGACCTTGAGAGAACAGCTCTGAGATAACTTGTGACTGAGCCAAGGTCACACCAGCAGCTGCATGTGGAGGAAGAATGCAGAATCAAACCCGGTTCTCCCAGATTATAGTCCGCGCTCCTAACCGCTATACCAAAAAGGTAGCTATCACGACAGAGCATAGTGAGAGGCAGTCATGCAGGAATGGATGAATGGGAGTAATATGCATAGTCCACGTAGCTCATGATAATAAATGAGCTGCAGCATTCTGCACCAAATGAATCCTCCAAGTCAACTACAAGGGAAGACCTGTCTAGAATATGTAACGGTAGTCTAGTCTCAATGTTACTGCGGCATGTATCCAAGGGGCTAGGTCAACCATGTCAAGGTAGGGGCCATCTTGTAGGCTCGACTGAGTAGGAAGAAAGTGTGTGGGGGTTGCAACTGTATTAACTTGCTTCTCCAGTATCAGGGCTGGATCCCGTATAACCCTCATGGTTCTTAACCAAATGAGCAGCTGAACTCCATCGAAGGCGCACAAAGTCCTTCAAGACGCATGCCTTCCCAACTAGCATCATTTCCCTTCTTGTCTGGGTTTAGTTTTAATTTGTTTGCTTTTGGCTATTTGGCCATGGTAGTCAAGCAGTGGCTTCGGAACCCTACTGGGTCACCAGTGGATTTGGATAGAGGGAGATATAGAGGTGGGTGTCACCAGCATATTGATGAGATCTGATTCCAGCAGCAACCCTTTGAGTCTGATCCATGAAGAATGATTTAAACCGATCTAAGGCGCACCCCCTGATACCTACTTCTGCTTCCCAATGTCTCAACAGGATGATGTGATCTCATGTATCAAAGGCTGCAGATCAACGCAGTAGGACCAAAAAAGAAAGAAACATGCCCTTTGTCTCCATTCAGACAGAGGTCATCAATACAGAGCCATCTTTGTTTCCTAGCCTGGCCTGAAACCAGACTGTAAAAGATCCAGAACAGATAAGTTATCCAAG
>NW_015208843.1:0-1034 GCF_001447785.1 Gekko japonicus | reverse complement strand
CTAGTCCCCAGTGTTGTTGACACCACTATCTCCCAGCACCCAGAGCTACTCCCAAAATAAAACAACCCCTGCTTCCTTGTCCTGCACTCCAAACAGTCTTGTCCATCTTGATATTGTAGATGCAGCAGCCCTTTGGTTTTTAATGCCGTATTCAGGCTGCGGTCCCACGGGCAGGAAAATGCGGGGGGGGGGCGTGGCTGTTTGCCCCGGAACAAAATAACACGCGGTTGCATGATCAGACGTCCCGTTGAGGTCCCGACGAGGTCCCATGTTTAGGGGGGAGGTACCGATCACACGACCATCCTGCGGCGCAGCAAAGAAGCGGCGCGGCGCATTCACACTAGCAATCGCTAGGTGCCGCTTCAATGGCAAATGGTTTTTCCCTCCCACCGAAGTTCGCGCATGCGCATGAACGGAGTTATGGACCTTTCGCTTTCCTCTTTGTGCGCATGCATGGTTGCGTGCTGGTGCGCATCCTGTGGAGACTGGGGGGGAACCTGCTTGCGATGGGACATGGGTGGGCGCGTGATGCCACGGGATTCCACCGGAAACATGATCACGCGCCTGCCCTTGCCCCGCGGTTTCCAGAAACTAGTACCTCCGAGGTACTAGTTTTTTACTGCGCATCTTCGGCGGGAAGCCTCGGGTGAGCCATGGGAGCTCTATGCTTCCCAGATGTGGCAGTGAGATCGCGCCCGGAAAATCCGCCTATCTTCCATCTCTCTAGCGTGCCTAATGTTCCGTGTGACCGCAGCCTCAGCTTGGTTTTTAAGTAAAACACAACAAGGGTACCCTGTACTGTTTCAGAAGGATCATTTAGATCAAGAATGACAAGAAGGTCTTTCCCAGTTGCGTAAGTGGGCAACAAAGCACCAAATGTAGTTCAATGGAACTAGTAAAATGTAAAGTGGCCCACAATGGGGCAAAAAATACTAATTTTACCCGTATACTGATGGCATGTGAACTGGTGGTGAATGGCCCAAAAAGAGATTTGGGGATAGGAGCGATAGTTTGATGAAAATGTCAACTCAGTG
>NW_015208842.1:0-1070 GCF_001447785.1 Gekko japonicus | reverse complement strand
CCCACATCAGCCTGCCCTTTCCCAAGAGCTAGACCTCTCTTGAAATGTGGTGTCTGCCAAAAGACAAATCAAGCCTGAACTCTCCCTAAAAGCTAGAATGACCAAACTGAAGCTATCATACTTTGGTTGCATTATTAGAAGCCAAGAGTCACTGGGAAAGATGATGATGAAGAAGAAGAGATTGGATTTATACTCCACCCTTCACTACCCGAAGAAGTCTCAGAGCAGCTGACAATCCCTTTTTTTCCCCTTTCCCACAACAGACACCCTGTGAGGTAGGTGGGGCTGAGAGAGCTCTGAGAGAACTGCCCTTGAGAGAACAGCTCTGAAAGAATTTACGACTGACCCAAGGTCATACCAGCAGCTGCATGTGGAGCAGTGGGGAATCAAACTTGGTTCTCCCAGATTAGAGTCCTAACCCTTCTTCCAATGGATTGGTGTGCAGCAGTGGTGGCAGCTGAGCGGTGGCGACGGGTGGCGATCCGGCGAACATGGCGGTAATCCGGCGTCAAGCAACGAGTGACCCAGGCGGAGATTGGTCCAGGAGACACGGCGATGTGACGACGTAGCGCGATTGGAGCCAATGGGACAGAGGCCAGTTGCTACAGCCGTCGCATAGTCGCGTGCTGTGAGAACTACTCCAGAAGGAGTCGCTATGGGAAAAAAGACCTCCGCCGAGACACCGTCGCCTTGAAACGGAAAGAACCCACCACAGAATAAAAAGAGCCGAAAGACCAACAAAGAAAAAGCCTGGAAGGCACTCATCCCTCCCCTTGCACTGTGGCCCTAGTTAGGATGGTTTAAATGTTCTCTGTAAACTGTTCCGAGCCCTCGGGAAGAAGCAGTATATAAGCTGAAAGTGTAATGTAATGTAATGTAAAGAGTCTGCACTCCTAACCACTACACCAAAGTGGTGTAGTGATGCTAGGAAAAGTTGAAGGCAGGAGGAACTGGAAGACTGAGAAGAAGAGAGGGAGATCAGAAGACAGGGGGACCAGGTGAGAAGCAGAGTCACCTAGGGAGAGATGAGGGCAGTATACCACACATGCAGTGTTAGAATCTGGATGTTA
>NW_015208841.1:0-1033 GCF_001447785.1 Gekko japonicus | reverse complement strand
ATCAGAAGTAGTTCACATCCAATTCTGGTCCATTTATTGCTAGCAGGCATGGAAACGACCCTCTCCTCCTCTGCGTTTTTAGCCATCTCCCTCTTTCAGCATTCCGACTTTTCAAAAAGCCCCAGGTTAGCGGGAGCAATATTTTTGCAGGAGACGGAAAAGTGAAGCCGCAGAGGCCGCGGTTTGTCGCAATCGGCTCCTGAAGCGATGCTCTCTCGCCGTGTGCCTCGCCTCCCTCCCTCTGAAGACATCGGGGGAATGTCACCACAAGGTTGGAAAAGCACACTGCCAATGGGCCGGCCGAGAAAATCGGCATCCTCACAATGCACCTTGCAGAGAAAAGGCTGACGTGCTTGTAAGGGGGTGGGTGGGGGCATGCAGAGAGCGCTTTCTGCTCAACAAACAGCGTTTCCGAGGTTGAGGAACTTTGGACATCTCGGTGGTGGCTGTGTATTTTGCAAAAAGAACCCCAACAAAAATCCCTGATTAAGGGCTATCTTATTATCTATTGGGAGGGAGGATCCATACACGGAGAATATCTACCAACGTTTTTATGTACAGGGGCTATTGAGCTGGAATACGGTTCCTAACTCTTTGTATGGGTAGATTTGCCAGAAAGACTGGGCGGTCACATGTAGAGGCATGAAACCTCTGAATACCAGTGCCAGAAGGAGACATCGTGGAAGGCCTTGGCCTCTTATGCCGTGTTGCTGGCCCTCCAGAATTATTTGATCCTTTTAGTTTCTTCATCTAAACTTCACCTTTCTCCCCAATGGGGACACAAAGCAGCTTACATCATTCTCCTTTCCTCCATTTCATCCTCAAAAAAACCATTGTGAGGTAGGTTAGGCTCCGAGTGTGTGACTGGCCCGAGGTCACCCAGTGAACTTCCATGGCAGACTGGGATTCGAACCTGGGTCTCCCAGATCGTAGTCTGATGCTCTAACTGCTACACCACATTGGCTCTCTGGTTGTCCAGGATGCTGGACTAGATGGATCATGGCTTCGGTCCAGCAGGGCTCTTCTGATGTTC
>NW_015208840.1:0-1116 GCF_001447785.1 Gekko japonicus | reverse complement strand
CCATATGGACTTTTGTTGGCAGGATGATGCCTTTACTATTTATTATGCTGTCTAGGTTTGCCATCGATTTCCTCCCAAGGAGCAGGCGTCTTTTAATTTCATGGCTGCAGTCACCGTCTGCGGCGATCTTGGAGATGCTGACAGACCAAGCACTTAATAATCTGTTCTGGTACATTTCTAGGTATCAGAGTCAGAGGGATGTGTAATTTCCTGGATTCTCCTTTGAAGACTGAAATAAACTGTCTTCATTCTGTGTGGACAGAATGCTGGACTTGATAGGCCTTTGGTCTGATCCAGCATGGCAGTTCTTCTATTCGGTGTCATGACACTGCACCAGTCCTTCAGGGTTTCTCCAAAGAAGAAGAAGAAGATATTGGATTTATACCCCACCCTTCACTACCTGGAGGATTCTCAGAGCGGCTTACAAACTCCTTTCCCTTCCCCTCCCCTGTGAGATAGGTGGGGCTGAGAGAGCTCGGAGAGAACTGCTCGCGAGAGAACAGCTCTGAGAGAACTTGTGACTGAGCCAAGGTCACACCAGCAGCTGCATGTGGAGGAGTGGGGAATCAAACCCGGCTCTCCCAGATTAGAGTCCGCACTCCTAACCGCTACACCAAACTGGCTCTCCGGTTGATGGACAGAGGTTCTGAGCGTTTTTGCCAGCAATTTCCTGTAGTTCCCTAGGGTGCCATTCATCCAGCCCAGCAGGGTGGCTCTCATTGAAGGTATCCATTGACCCAGGCTAGCCCAGTCTTATCAGATCTCAGAAGCGAAACAGGTTCAGCCCTGGTTAGTACTTGGGCGGGAGGCAGCGAAGGAAGCCCAGGGTTGCTACACAGAGGCAGGCAATGGCAGACCACCGTCGCTTGCCTTGAAAACCCTACACCATCACTGTAAGTTAGCTGCAATTTGATGGCACGTTCCACCAATGCTGAGTATTCCTTGACTGATTCCTTAGCTCAGCTGCAATCCTGTCTCTTCACCATTCGCAGTCCTTTTGAGAGGTTGGTTAGGGTTCTCTTTCTGAGAGAAGATACGGGCAAGGAGGAGCCATTTCCCACCTTTGTCATCCATTAAGATTCCACCATCCTTTCTAAAGGTAAAGGTAAAGGTTCC
>NW_015208839.1:0-1019 GCF_001447785.1 Gekko japonicus | reverse complement strand
AGCCGTCCCGTGTGGCAGCAGCCATAGTTTCACAATGTCTAATGAATCAGAGCAGCATAAATTGGGAAAATTACAAACTTTGGGGATGTTGTTACCCATTTCTGCCAGGCATTAGATGTGCCCTCGTTAATGTATTCCACTGGGTGCAACATTGAATGAGTTGATGGGTGTGGTCTGGCCTAAAATAACTCAGCTGTTTCTCATTTGTTTTGTGCATGAGGAGCAGCTCCTTTCTGTTTTGACAGAGTCCTTTTTCTGCCGCAGCAACATTCTACTGAGGAGAGAAGAAATATGGCTTTTGTTTTGTTGTTCTGTGGCCACGATCCTCCACATGGTGCCCATGGGTTCCATGGAACGTCTTGATGTGTTTTCTGACATCAGTTTTCTTCTTCTTCTCCAAAGCAAATTGCTAGTCCTTGCTTCCTTCCACCTCATTAGAGCAGGAGGTACTCCAGAAATCAAGGAGGCATACCCTTCCTGTCTGCAGGAAACACCCAATTAGAAACATTGTAGAAGGACTCTCTCAAGATTCTGTGATTAATTCCATGGCAGCGATTTTGTGGGACAGATGTGCCATACATGACCAGAGTTTTTGTTGTGCTACCCACTACCTATTCCCAAAAGCCAGAATTGCCCAGAGACTCAACAGATTTGGTGCTACTGAGTTGGTGACAGAAAAGCTATTTATCTTACCAAAAAGTACTAGAGTCAGACTTCTGATGAAGCAGAATTATCCTTTATTGATATACTCTTGCAAGAGGGTGCATAGCAACAAAGCAAGCAAGCACACCCAATTCTTCAAAAACACCCACTTTATACCTGACACCGTCGTATAGAAAATAACAAAGTCCCTCCCACTGAACTGCCACTGGTCTGGCAGCCAGGGTGTACAACTAATCTGAACGCTTAAAGAAGTCACATGCTTCTCCCCACCCCTCTCCATACCTATCTCAGCAGTTTCTAAAATCACTCCCCCTTGTTTGCTTGATCCCTATAAGGCTATACGTTTGCTTAGTTCA
>NW_015208838.1:0-1040 GCF_001447785.1 Gekko japonicus | reverse complement strand
CATCTATTTTGAAGATCTGAATTTCTTTTACAAAATCATTTTTACAATCTCTGTATGGGCTATCTTGATGGTTCCTGATCAGGCGCTGTCTTATCAGATGATGTGAAATCTCTTAGGTATGGATGGTAGGGTTGCCAGGTCCTCCCTGGCCACTGGCGGAGGATGTGGGGTGTAGGGTTGCCAGATCCAGACAGGGAAACTTCTGGAGATTTGGGGGTGAAGCCTGGGGAGGACAGGGACTTCAGTGGGGTACAGTGCCATAGAGCCCACTTTCCATAGCATTGATTTCCTCCAGAGGAACTGATCTCAGTAGTCTGGAGATGAGGTGTAATTGTAGGGGATCCCCAGGTCCCACCTGGAGGCTGGCATCCCTAGTGGAAGGTCCTCCTGTTTCATCGTTTCACTTCATGAACTGGGTGCCCGTTTCACGTCTAATGAAATGATTCTATGATAGTACCAAAAAGCACACAGACAAAAGACTGAGAACAGCACTAAAAGAAAATTCTACTGTATCACGATCGGGGGGGGGGGGGGGGGGAGAGAACAGGTTATGTTAGTTAGCATACCAACCAGTTGAATAAAGCAAGGATTAATTATACTTAGAGAGAAACTTAAATAGCTACGTGGTTAATGATAGCATTCACTTATGCATGCAAATTATTGCAAAGAGCTTTATGGCTCTTCCAGTGGGAAGATGAGCCTATTGGCTGCTGATTACTCATTTCGTTTCATTTCTTTTTTCAGCTTGAGGTCTTTCCATTCGCGGATAAGAGATACAGAGTCTCAAAAAGTGTGGTTCTGGTTCTGTACTGACGGATACCAGATGGGTAGCTGTGTTCATCAGCCGCGCTCAAAACAACAAGTCTCATGGCAACTTAATTCACTGCAGGGGAAGGTTTTGTGAGCCAGAAAATGCTTTGCTTGGCATTTTGCTGCACTAAACCACAATCCTAGGGAGGTCTACTCAGAATCCTACTCATTATTTGTTTGTTTGTTTAATTTCTATCCCCTCCTCCCTGCCCAGGCAGGCTCAGGGCGGC
>NW_015208837.1:0-1184 GCF_001447785.1 Gekko japonicus | reverse complement strand
CTCTTCTGATGTTCTTATGAGGCCTCGGCATCTCTGCCCTATTGTTAGTCCTCCAGAGGAACTGGCCACTGTGTGAGAAAGGATGCTGGACTAGATGGACCCCCCTGGTCTGATCCAGCAAGGCTCTTGCTATGTTCTTATGAAGACCTCGGCCTCTTGGCCCTGTTGTTGGTCCTCCAGAGGAAGTAGTTGGCCACTGTGTGAGACAGGATGCTGGACTAGCCTGACCACTGGCCACTGACCACTGGCCTGCTCCATCAGGGTTCTTCTGATGTTCTTATGAAGGCCTCTCTGCCCTGTTGTTGGCCCTCCAGAGGAACTGGTTGGCCACTGTGTGAGACAGGATGCTGGACTAGATGGACCCCTGGTCTGATCCAGCAGGGCTCTTTTGATGTTCTTACAACTTGCAGGTTTCAATCCCCACTCTGCCTTGAAACTCTCTGGGCAACCCTGGGGCAGGTCCCTCTCTCAGCCTCACAAGATGGCTTTGAAGATAGCATCAGAAAGGGAGAACAATTGACATGACTCTGCGCTCCTTCAAGGAAGGGTGAGATAAAAGCCTACAGGAGAACGTTTCTACAGAGAAGTCTTCATGCGGCGTCCATGGATCCCCAATTAGACAGATTGAAACATTAAAAGCAACCTGAACCTCCCCGCTTAGCCCAAACTCATCAGATCTCAGAAGCTGAGCAGGTCAGGCCTGGTTAGCACTTGGATGGAAGACCACCAAGGAAGCCCACGGATGTTATCTTATTTATTCATTCATTCGTTCATCCATCCATCCATTAAATTTATGAGGAGAGGAGGAGGAGGAGGGATTTATACCCCGCCCTTCACTCGGAGTCTCAGAGCGGCTTAGGATCTCCTTTCCCTTCCCCTCCCCACAACAGACACCCTGTGAGGTCGGTGGGGCTGAGAGAACTCTTGACAGAAACTGCTCTTTTTCAAGGACAGCTCTTATCAGAACTACAGCTTGCCCAAGGTCATCCAGCCAGGTACAAGTGGAGGAGCGGGGAATCAAACCCGGTTCTCGCAGATTAGAGTCCGCGCACTTAACCACTACACCAAACTGGCTCTGAACTGATACTTCCCAACTCCCTGCCTGCTGTAGCTCCCGTTAGCCTAAGTGAGAAATCCACAGAAATGGCAAACTCCTCTTCCGCCCTCCCACGCTTTTGTAAGCG
>NW_015208836.1:0-1042 GCF_001447785.1 Gekko japonicus | reverse complement strand
CAGATCAGTGATGTCAGACTGGCCTTTATAGAATTTAACATGGAATCATTCCACTTTGATGTGTATGAATGTTTACAAAATATACATTTGTTGTTCTCAAACATGATGACCATACGAAGCTGCCTGATAGTCCATCTAGCCTCGCTTTGCCTGCTCCAAATGGCACTGGGATGCTGGGGTCCCAAATGGTGGTCTTTCCCAGCCCTTGGTACCTGAGACGCAATGAGCATAGGTTTACTGTGGGCAAGAAAAACACACCCATCAATATTTCCATGTCTCTACTGTGCATTATGTTACCTGAATCTTTCTACTAATGAAAAAGTACCCCTTACGCGAAATCCTCCCTTCACCTCTTCTGGACCCTTCTGAGGTCCAGTTCAGTCAACAGGGACTGCAGAAAGACATGTTAACAGAGGTCACAATGTTTAACCACTGTACAAATGTCTTTGCACTCTTCATTTTCACCCACTCTTAGGGCTGCTAAGTGGGGGCGAGGGGCAGGGAAACCCCCGTTTTGGAGGCCCGATTTCCGCTGCGGCGGGATCGGGGTCCCGGGGGGACTCTGGCCCACACCCCGGGGTTTCCCCCCCGACAATCTGGGCCACACCCCCAACGTGAGCGACGTCGCACGTCACGTCCGTTGACATGCTGGCGGCTCGTGCGCACTTTGCGTGCGCGCGCATCCGGAACCAGCTGCTGGTGCTGGCAGAGCCTCCCCCGCCGGTGAGTTTGTGGGACTTGGCAACCCTACCCACTCCTCAAACTTCATATGCCTTTCCACCTGTGTCATTATTTTTTAGTGTTACATAAATACATCTGTTGTTAGCGGCAGTTGGTGAAAACACTAGCCATGAACTGAGGAAGAGGCTCAGAGCATGTGAAGTGTTCTCCTACATCCACAGTTTGCGCATGCCAAACCAGGTAAGTACCATGAAGTCAGCGTGGCCTACTTGTGCATCCTGGAGTGGATTGCAGAACCTATTCTGGTTTTCACAACATGTTATAGTTTGGGTAACTGAAATGGTTGTATTTCTTTCTCTGC
>NW_015208835.1:0-1043 GCF_001447785.1 Gekko japonicus | reverse complement strand
AATCCAAAGTGTATAAATACAAGAAGGATCGAATATGGTCTTTGCTGTTGTCATGGCAATGAGAGGCTTCGAGAACACAGCAGGTAGGTGCCTGGCAAGTGAAGACGACTTCTGGGCGACCCCAGCCATGATAACTGATGTTGTAATGACTGGGGATTAGTTCAGCAAACAAACTCTGATGTCTCCCTTTTCTGAACTGTGTTTGTTGTGTGGTTTGGGAAGAGTATTCTTCTTCAAGGCAGTATGGTATAGATCTGAGAGTCCTTTCATTATTTAGATGTTTCCTTCCCACTGGAAAGCTTGAAATAGGTAATAGCAGAAATTAAATCATAGGATACACAGTGATGTAGAATTGGAACAAGACCACTCATTAACATGTAGTAATTGGCGAAGTCTTCTGCCAGCTCGGGCATAACCTTCAAAAAGTAGCCAAGCCAAAGAGTTCTTGCTGTTTTTTCTAAAATGAAAACAGTAGTCGGAACACCCCCCAAGTGAGTAGGGTTGCCAAACTCCAGGTGGTGGCTGGAGATCTCCTGGGATCAGATCCCCTGGAGAAAATGGCCGCTTTGGAAGGTGGATTCTATGACATTATACCCCACTGAAGTAGGGATATCAGATCCCCCTGTGGGGGTGAGGGTCTCCCGCTTTCAGTCCCCACCTCTCCACCGCCAGCCAAAAAAGGGAGGAATGTTGGGAATAATGTGGCGTGCCTACTGCCTACAGGACCCGGAAGTGATGGGGTTGCTGAGGAGCGACACTCTGGTTTTGGGGCAAAACTCTATGGTATACGCAAACTCTACCATAGAGTTGTGCCCGTAAGCGAGACTATAGCCCCCTGATGTGCCCACGTCACTTCCAGGCAACATGGGCACACCACGTTAATTTCAGCTCTCCTCCCCACTCCAGGTAAGTGTACTTCCCATCTCCCACCAGTTGCTCCAAGGGGCCTGGAAACCATGCACTAAAGTCCTTCCCCTCTCCAAATCCCCTTCAGGCTCCACCCCTCCTAAAGCACCAAGTATTTCCCGACCTGGAGCTGGCAA
>NW_015208834.1:0-1035 GCF_001447785.1 Gekko japonicus | reverse complement strand
TAATGGGCTTCAACTGGAAGACACTCGAGATTTTAGCAGCTCGGCGGAACCTGAAACAAATTGCACAACGTTTAGTGGAAAGACATATCTGCTATTGCTGGCTCCCGTTAGGACATCTTTCAGTAACTCATCAAGGCAGAGTCTTGACTGCTTATGACGTTAAATCTAGGGAAGATATGCTAAGAGCTTTAGAAAAAAGAAGCTATATAATAAAACTCAGTAGAGATGTGCCCTAAAGAACTATACAAGAATTTCCTGGTTTTGGCTCCCTCAATGGTGGCTGCGCTCTCCCGAAGCCCCGGGAGATGCATACCTTGAATTGGCGGATGGGAGGGGGTGTGATGGTGTGCATCCCCCCTGGAGCCCTTGCATTGGGCTCCTACCCGTGGGGTGCTTGGAGAGCCCTTCCTTCGGCAAACGGCTGCCGAAGGGGGGCTGATCCCTGCCCTGATGGTCCCACCGCTGATTTCCAGGAATGGACATGGGGACTGGCTCTGGCAGTAATTAGCCCAGGCCCTGCTCCCTCTCAAGGGGGGAAAATTAAATGCCTGGCTTCCCTGCGTGATCTGCTGCGGGACACTCAGAGAAGATCACACAGGGAAGCTGGGCAGACATGCCCTCCTTTCCCCCTGAGCTGCTCCGCTTTTGCAGAGAGACTCGGGGGGGGGATTTAAATGCCTGGCTTCCCTGTGTGATCTTCTCATCATGAGACACTTAGAGAAGATCGTGCAGGGAAGCCAGGCATGTCTGCTGGGCTCCCCTTCCTGTCTCCAGCCAGCCCAGGCTGGCTAGAGACAGGAAGGGAAGCTGGGCAGACATGCCCTCCTTTCCCCCTGAACTGCTCTGCTTTTGTGGAGAGACTCAGGGGGGGATTTAAATGCCTGGCTTCCCTGCATGATCTTCTCACCATGAGGCACTCAGAGAAGATCGTGCAGGGAAGCCAGGCATGATTGATGGGCTCCCCTTCCTGTCTCCAGCCAGCCCAGGTTGGCTGGAGACAGGAAGAGAAGCCAAGCAGACATGCCCTCCTTTCCC
>NW_015208833.1:0-1038 GCF_001447785.1 Gekko japonicus | reverse complement strand
GCTCCCCGCGTGCTCTCCAGTCTGTGTAGGATCAGAAATGGAACCAAGACCGAGAGAAGGCTCAACGGTGGCTTTGAGAAGTTGTATCCCTTTTTCAAAAAGTGAACGGATAGTTAATCCCTGCTAACGCTGCAGTTCATGTGGCTGGAGCAGAGGCAGAAGCGTGGGCTGCACGGCTTCCGCCATGCCTTGGGGGAATTTGGGGAGAAAGGGACTATTGTTCCTCCCCCCCCCATGCACAAGAATACAAAGGAGGGCTCCCTTTGGCTGCTGCTGCTGGTGCCCTTCCGAATCAGAATCGGCGTATTCTCCGTAGGTGAGGCTGTGCCGGCCTCGGGGATCTCAGATCTTTGTTGCTAGAAGGACACACAAAAAGAAACATACGTTCTACCCGAGGCTCATTATTCAAACAATCCCAGGCCTCGCATATGCATGGCGGTGACTTTGGAAGGAGAACAATCTTATCTCCTGGGTGAAAAGAGCCATTTGTTGTTTACTGTCCAAGAGTGAGGGGAGCTTACAGGAAGAGCAGGGAAACTTGGAGAATAACTCCGTGTAAGCTGATGAATGAGTTGAGAAAGCAAAGCCGCTTTGTTTCCAAGGAGGCCTTGAGAGCAGCCCCGATTTGGGCACCAGGCGAGTCCAGCGGCTCTCTGGGCTTGCCAGCCTCCAGGTGGGGCCTGGAGATCTTCGGGAATTGCAAATGCTTTCCAGACATCAGAGGAAATGGTGGAGCTGGAGGCTGAGGTCCCCCCCCCTTTCCAAAGCCCACCCTTCCCGGACTCCACCCCCCAAATTTCCTCCGAATTTCCCAAGCCAGAGCCGGCAAACCTAGGTCGTGGTCACACGGTCATTTTGATCGGGTTTCACAACTGTTCCCTGTCGCATTTAACAGGGCTGATCAGGCAGCCAGTTCTGTCTCCTGCATCGAAGCCGACTCACCCCTGCAGTCCTCCCAGTTTTCTAGCGCATCTCCCAACACTGGGGAGGTCAAGTACTTTCCTACTACTTGCACTGTCAATCCGCAATTTCTCCTAT
>NW_015208832.1:0-1038 GCF_001447785.1 Gekko japonicus | reverse complement strand
AATGGGCAGCTGCAGTCCCCACTGACCCCCCCCCACAATGCATTGCTGCAAATGGGGCCCTGTATAAGTCATGGCCCCATTATCAGCTTTGACTGCAATCCAGAGAAAGCTAGTCATACTTACCTCTTAACATCAGTGGGGACAAGTAAGATGCAATGAATTTGCAGCCTTCTGTGTTCATTGAAGTCAATGGGCTTAAAAGCGTATAAGTGTGGTTAGGATTCCATGCCAAATAGCTTTCATTTCAACTGGATTTAAGCATGATTAGCAGTGCAGTTCTAAGCCCATTGACTTCAATGGATTTAGAAAGGTACAACTTTGCTCAGGTTTGTACTATAACAGGGGTGGCCAAACTTGCTTAACTTAATAGCCACATAGTATAAACATCAGATGTTTGAGAGCCACAAGACATGGACAAATATCACACACAGGGTTTTATTGAAAAATGCACAAATTTGCTTGTTATTAACATTAAATGAGACTGCCAAAAATAAAAACAAAAGGAGTAAAAACAGTTTTTGATGATATGTATTTGTCCAATGATGTTTATTTGTTTGCTAATGATATTTTTTGTCTAAGAGAGAGAGAGAACGCATTTGAGAAGCCCTTTAAAGTTAAAGTTGCTTTCTTTCTCTGCTCCCCCCCCCCACCTCAAGCCTACCCAGGGAGGGGAACACTGCCTGGGGAAGGGAAGACCGATTGGGGAGGTATGCCTCCCCTTCGCTTCCTCAGCCACCGTGCTGGGTGCCACACAATATGTGTGAAAGAGCCGCAGTCTGACCTCCCTTGCACTATAAGTTTCTTTTGCTTGGGGTCCTTAAGTGGCTGTGACTGAACTTCAGTCACTGGAATACTATGCATTTTTCAAGCATTTTCTGCAAACTTGATTAGCATCTGGATCTGATGCTTTAACTCCCATTTGCTGCCTTTCAACCTTCTTGAGGAGTTTTGTTCCGACTGTAGATAAATCCTTTCTCCTATGCCCCGACTACAGCCAGCAAGCACAACAACTGGATACTTTTCTCCAAGTTTATATAG
>NW_015208831.1:0-1033 GCF_001447785.1 Gekko japonicus | reverse complement strand
CCGGATCTCCCCCGGGAGCTCATTCCAACTGGATGCGGTTGGTCTCTGGAGGCCTCACACTGGCCTCCAGCGAACCTGCGTAGTGGAATGCGGACAAGAGCCGGATTTCACCCACTGGCAGAAATTAAAGCAATTCCGGCCTTCCGACTGCATTGCCATGCTGAATACACACACACGTAGCTGCCTTAGACTGAATCAGGCCCTCGGTCCATCAAAGTCAATATTGTCTATTCTGACTGGCTGCAGGTCTCCAGGGTCTCAGGCAGAGATGTTTCATAGCACCTACTGCCTGATCCTTTCTGCCGGAGATGCCGGGGATCGAACCTGGAACCTTCTGCAGGCCAAGCAACTGTGGTGTAGTGGTTAAAGAGCGACGGACTTTAATCTGGAGAAGTGGGTTTTATGCCACACTCCTCCTCCACATGCAGCCAGCCAGGTGACCTTGGGTCAGTCACAAGTTCTCTCAGAGCTGTTCTCTCAAGAGCAGTCCGCAAAAGAGCTCTCTCGGCCCCACCTGCCTCACAGGGTGTCTGCTGCGGGGAGAGGAAGGGAAGGAGATTCTAAGCCACTCTGAGACTTGTTCGGCTAGCGAAGGGGGGGGTATAAAACCAACTCCTTCTTCTACCTCTGAGTCACAGACTCTGAGTCACAGACTAACCTCTTGGTCCATCAGATTCAGTCTACTCTGACAGGCATCAGCTCTCCAGGGTCTCCGGCAAAGGTCCATTTAACTGGAGATGCCAGGGATTGAACCTGGGACCTCCTGCATGCCAGGCAAAGGCTCTGCCACTGAGCCACGGCCCCTCTTTACAGCTCCCCAAGGTCTCAGGCTGAGGTCTTTCGCTTCTCCTCCCTCCAGATCCTTTTAACTGGAGATGCCGGGGACTGAACCTGGGAGCTTCTGCGTGCCAGGCAGGCGCTCTGCCACTGAGCCATGGTGCCTCCCCAAATGTTGTGAGAACGAAGCCCCAGAGAATGGCACAGCGCCACCTCATGCACAATTTTACACACCAGAGCCCCTAGACCGGGACAC
>NW_015208830.1:0-1072 GCF_001447785.1 Gekko japonicus | reverse complement strand
CCTCTTTTTTTATGAAATGACCCCTGGTCTTGAGTTTCATTATCAATTGCAATTTCTAATCTCCCTTTGAAATTCCTTTGTAAGAGCACTGCTACTCTTAGGTCAGCAACTGAATGTTGTTGTTTCTAATGTCAGACTTGTGTCCATTTATTCTCTGCATCCTCCTGGACTGAATTCTCCTGGATGGAATTGAGATCTAGGCTTCCTGTCTCATTACCAATGCTGATATCTCCACACCTACTTCCCCTCTGCATATCACACCTGTCACACCTAATCCAATCATGCCTGCTATTGCCATTCAGCATCTGAAATCATCTTTATAAAGTTTATATCTCTGGTTTGGTACCTCATGTTACATTTTATAGCACTCATAGACCAGCCCAACAAAGTGACACTTATGTCAGTTCCGGCCCTCATAACAAATGAGTTCGACACCTCTGAAGTAGTTCCCTTTATCTATTTTAGCGTACTGCTCATTAATTTTATTGAGTGCCCACGAGTTCTTGTATTGTGAGAAAGTTCGAAGGACTTCTGTTCATTTGCACCAGAGAAGGTTAAATTGCAGCTCCTTGTCAGGGAGAATATTCCATCTGCTCAGCCCACCCACCCCCGGCTGCTCTCCTTATTGTATTGTTTGTCATGATTTTAGATAGTTCTTCATTTTTAGTCATATAAGCTGCTTTGAGTCCTGCTTTGCAAGATAAGTGGGATTAAAAACTGTAAATATAATAACCCCCTTCCAAACTGGTGGCAGTACTAACCAGAAACCAGACAGTCTGAAGCCACTGGGGTATCACTCACAAAGCTACAATTGTACCCATTCCACAGCACATCCAGCTTTCCTCTGCAGCAGTAATCTGGTACAACCTTCCTATCCCCATTCCGCTCCTACCCTGGCAGTGCCTAGTCCAGCCTAGGTCTACTTTATTTGGTCTCCCTGCCACAGTTGCTGCTACTGATAGGCTGCTATTGATAAGATCTTGATAGCTTGGCTGCGGCCCAGTTGTTCCCAGTTTTAGGACTACTGAATATGTAATTGCAAAGGTGGAAACTAGTCAGAGGGTCAAAAAAT
>NW_015208829.1:0-1073 GCF_001447785.1 Gekko japonicus | reverse complement strand
CCGTGAGTTAGATTCCACTCGTTTAACAGTCCAGACTCAGAAAGTTATCAGATCGCCGTCTGATCACAGTGACTTGGACACATTTCTGTTCCTGCAGCCTGAGGATATGGACAAATTGCTTGGGGGGAGTCCATCGGACACCCTCAGAGCTTGACCATTGCTGATCTCAGCTTATTAAAAATAGCCATAGGGGATGATACAGATGCGTCCAGAATATAGCAAATGCTGCTTTAAAATGCAGGTATTTGTTTATTTATTTCATTTATTCCCCATTTTTCTCCCTAGTGGGCACCCGAAGCAGCTTACAACATTTTCCCCATCTCCATTTTATCCTCATTATCCTCATTATGGCACTGTGAGGAAGATTAGGCTGAGAGTGTGTGACTGATCCAAGGTCACCCAGCAACCTGCCACGGTAGAGTGGGGATTCGAATCTGGGTCTCCCAGATCCTAGTCTGACACACGAACCACTACAGAAATCTCAGTAGTGCCTATTAGCTTGAAGGAGGCAGTTAGGAAAACCCCTCTGGGGATAAAAATTAAAAATACCCAATAACTGTTGCCCTATTGGGGGGCAAGGTGCATGAGTATATGGCAGTTAGACATCTCCAAACTTTTTTGGGGGTGGATGAATGATTTAGACCCATTTCAGTAGGGCTTAAGGCCTGGTTCTGGAACTGAGTTGGGCTTCATTAATCATAGAATCATAGAATGTGAGAGTTGGAAGGGACCTTGCGGGTCATCTAGTCCAACCCCCTGCACTCTGCAGGAGCACAGCTGAAAGATAGCCCTACAACATACCCGAAAGATGGTCGCCCAGCCTCCACTTGAAAATGTCCAGCAAAGGAGCATCCACCACCTCCTGAGGCAGTCTGTTCCACTGCTCAACCACTCTTACAGTTAGGAAGTTTCTCCTGATATTTAGCCGGTAACGACTCCCTTGAAATTTCCACCTATTAGATGATGGGTCCATTACCCTGATGGATCACCAGGAGAGAGACCTGAGAAGTGCAAAGTTGTTGGCTTCTCTTGGATTTCTCAGTAGTCCTCAACAATGCTCCCTCTAAGCTGTG
>NW_015208828.1:0-1090 GCF_001447785.1 Gekko japonicus | reverse complement strand
GCTAGGACATGGGCTGCTGCATTGTCCCTTCTATAGGGACCTTAGATGTGTAGTTATTGTGCCCATCCCTCAAAAAAATCCTGGAAAAATCAGAAGACAGGTATACGTCCTTTCTTCTTGCAGACCTTAAATCTGAAACCTTGGATGAGTTGCCATATTCTGTGCAGCTGTCAGATTGTACCGAGGTACAGTGCTGATTCAGTGAAATGTATTTGTATGTGTGTTAGTGTGTATATATGTGTGAGGAGCCACAGTGGCTCAGAGGTTAAGACGCTGAGCTGCAGACTGGAAGGTCTGTAGTTCAGCAGTTTGAGACCCTAGTGCCATGTGACGGAGTGAGCTCTCGTCTCTGGTCCCAGCTCCTGCCAACCTAGCAGTTCGAAAGCAAGAAACTACCTTGTGGGAAGGTAACAGCGTTCCATGTGCCTTGGTGCTTAGTCATACTGTCCACATGACCACAGAAATGTCTTCGGACAGTGCTGGCTCTTTGGCTTGGAAATGGAGATGAGCACCACCCCCTAGAGTCGGATTCAACTGGCTTTCGAGGAAGGGAAACCTTTACCTTTACTATGTGTTTGTGTGTTCTTATAATAACTCTGTTAATGTATTTTTTATTCTGCTGGTCTATGACTGTAATAAATGATTGATCGATTGAATGTGAATACTCATCCATATCTTTTTTTTTTAAATAATCTTTTTATTGGTTTTGTCAAAAGTTTCACATAAAAACACAACATATAAATTTCACATTTCTGCACATAGCACTTAAAATTATTATTTACATCTTAAAGACCTGCCGACACCGTACAGCACTAATGGGTTACCGAGAGTTTGAGAAATCTTTTCCTATGCTACTAGCTCTCACCTATAAATATAACCATTTATGATAGATCTGCTTGGCTGGGAGGATATCATTCGTTACCAAATAGTCTAGCACAGGGGCCCAAGCTCTAACAAATTTGTTGTATGTTGGTGTGATCTGCACATATGGCTGCACTCGTTTCAATGTGCAATTCTCCCTTGGTCGAAGGTGTAAAGTATATTAAATGTGCATATGACGGCGTAACAAATCATGCATTAGCTAAATAAA
>NW_015208827.1:0-1062 GCF_001447785.1 Gekko japonicus | reverse complement strand
GGTGGGGTATAAAGCTAATCTCTTCTCTTCTGTCTCATGTGGAAAGGGTAATGGGAAATGGCTTGACATGCCCTGGAAAAATCCAAATTTCCAACCCACACATCTTTCATTTGCTGCAATCTTTCTCAAAACATCAGAGCAAAGCAGGTTTGAGAAAGATCAGTGAAAAGCTGGGGAAATCCCTGGAGGTGCACGAATGCACCATGGTGCTGTGGTATGGCTGCTGAGCCACCCATGGGGGCAAGGAACCCCCCCTGCCCCCAGATTCCATTGCTTGCTGCTGCTTTGAGTGGTGGCAGGAGAAAAAGTTAGGGGGGGGAAAGTAGCCTTGGGTAATTACTGGAAGTTTATACAGGAAGTGACAAAGGGTAGCTCTAGGAATCACCGGAAGCTCTATCACTCTACCGTAGAGCTTCTGGTGATTCCTAAAGCTACCCTTTGACACTTCTGGTATGAACTTCTAGTACGTACAAATGGCTGCATTAAAAAAAAATTCTCCTACAAAACTGTGTCTCCCCCCCCAGTGGTTTTAAAATATGCGGTTCACCTCTTGAATGAGTGGTTTGCTTGCTTTTATAACAAATATATATATCTCAGAGGTGCCAACACTCCCTTGTATGCTAATGAGCAACAGGGGATGCAAATTAGGAGGCTCCTTTCTTCAAGTGGGGGAAAAATTCCAGCAGATGTCATTGCCAAAGCAATGGCTCTCTCTTGTAAATGTCACTGCCTGGCATCAGGCCGGAAATGATGGGGATGCCATAATGATTATTACTGTAATAGCATCCGATCTAAAGGGGGAACAAGTAGCTTTGTCATGCTGAGATTTCTTCTTCCCCTTAAGAGCATCAACAACGGAAGGGGGAGGGGAGCTGTTACTGGAGATTTATCAGCTTTCAGTTACATCCTTCCAATAGAAGCACACCAAACTGTCCTACGGGCGGAAAAGGACTTTCCAAAGAGGTGACTTGCTGGCAAGGGAGCCGTCTAAGGGAGATTGTGGACAAGCTCTTTGTGTTTACATTTTTTTATTTGCCTCCATTTATTTACATAGAGCCACTT
>NW_015208826.1:0-1060 GCF_001447785.1 Gekko japonicus | reverse complement strand
GGACAGAATCCTCCTGGACCAAACTGAGATCTGTGTTTTCTGTCTCATTACCAATGATGATATCTCCATGCCTACTACCCCTCTGCATATCACTCCTAATCCAATCAAGCCTATTGCCTTTCGGCATCTGAAATAATCTTTATAAAGTTTTTATCTCCAGTACCTCATGTTACATTTTATGGCATGCATGGTCCAGCCTGGCAAAGTGACATTTATGTCAGATCTGGCCCTGGTCACAAATGAGTTCGACATCTCTGCCTTAAGTGAATGCCGTAGTTCAGTTTATGCCACGTGCTGCATAATTAGTTCATTGAATAAACTGCTATGAGGTGACATTCATTGGTTTAGAAGACTTGAAAAGGGGATTAGACAGATTCATGTAAGTGGAAAGGTCCATGAGTGGTCATTAGTTATGGTGACCAAACAGAACCTCCATGTTCAGGGGCAGTATGTTCTTGAATGCCAATTTGGAAGGGCAACTTTTATTCTTTGCTGATGGGGTTCCAAGAAGCACTTGGCTGGCTAGTTAGTGTGGGAAGTAGGACATTGGACTAGAGAAACCTCTGGTGTGATCTAATAAGCCTCTTATTTTATTCTTATGTAATGTACAGTCCATGTAGTTATTACATACTCATTTTATATCTTGCATATTTTCTTTAAATATGCTACTGAATTATTAAAGTGTGTGGAAAGAAAGGAGACTGCAGTTTTTTAACATTGAGGAAAAGACATTCTGTGCATGCCTGGAAGTATTTTTCTTCCATGACTCAGCCTGTGCTCAAAACAAACTCTTAGGCTATGTCCTGGTGAGATCTTTGCACAAACTAGGTAACTAGAAAAGATATATTCTAGCGGGGTAGCCATATTATTCTGTTGTGGCAACTCCAAAAAGGAATCTTGTACTGCCATAAAAAAATGCATATTGTAATTTCAGCTTCCATGGTTAGCATCTATTTCATCAGATTCATGAAGTGAATTCTCAGTCCTGTTACAAATCTTTAGTAAATTTTCAGAACAGTAAATCTTCAATATTGACTTCAGATTCTGTGCCTGCCTTACA
>NW_015208825.1:0-1098 GCF_001447785.1 Gekko japonicus | reverse complement strand
ACACACACACACACACACACACTGGGGAGTTTAAATTTCCGCCCAAATAAAAGACCGTTCTCTGTGCAAGCACAGAGAACACACCCACTTCCAGTCATTGGCAGCTGCAGTGGATTCCAGGAGCTGCGGCAGGCCCGGTGGCATCTACGCTAGAGCCTGGGAACTATGGTGGGTGTGCCGGTGGTTGCAGTATAGCCCAAGAGCCACGCTCGGCTTGACGAGAAAGCGCCGGGGCGATGGAATTCCCCCTCCGGAGTCTCACAAACCTACACTTGTCTATTTATTTATTTAAGAATTCACTGAAGTCATATCTTGAGGTCATTCTGTTTTTGAACATCATTCGTTTGCCGGTAGGGTTTGATAAGGAGAACAAGGGACTTGGCAAGAGTGTGGAAATCCAGTTTTCTCCCACCCCCCTGGCTGCAAGTTTCAGTTCACCTCTTCCTCCATCTGGCTGCCTAGAATCCTAGAATGACAGAGTTGGAAGGGCCCATAGAGGACATCTAGTCCAACCCCCTGCTCAATGCAGGATCAGCCGAGAGCATCCCTGACACATGTTTGTCCAGCCGCTGCTTGAAGACAGCCAGGGAGGGGGAGCTCACCACCTCCCCAGGCAGCCGATCCCACTGTTAATAGAATCCTAGAATCCCAGAGTTGGAAGGGACCATAAAGGACATCTAGTCTCACCCCCGCTGCTCAAAGCAGGATCAACCGACACATTGTTTGTCCAGCCACTGCTTGAAGACGGCCAGGGAGGTGGAGCTCACCACCTCCCCAGGCAGCCGATCCCACTATTCATAGAATCATGGAATCCCAGAGTTGGAAGGGTCCGTAGAGGACATCTAGTCCCACCCCCGCTGCTCAAAGCAGGATCAGCCGAGAGCATCCCTGACGAGGGTTTGTCTAGCCGTTGCTTGAAGACAGCCAGTGAGGGGGAGCTCACCACCTCCTGAGTCAGCCGATTCCACTATTGCACAACTCTTACTGTCAAAACGTTTTCCCTGAGATCCAGCCGGTACCTTCCCGCCCTTAATTTACACCCATTCTTGTGAGTCAGGAAGCAAGGGGGTGAGATTATTAGGAAGGGTATTGAAAACA
>NW_015208824.1:0-1074 GCF_001447785.1 Gekko japonicus | reverse complement strand
GCCATGCTTTCATTGTTTTCTTTCGTCCCTGGCTGGTCCGCATGTGCACATGCTTGCTTTGCATAGCTACTGTGAGTAACATAAGGGAGGTGCTCTTTTTACCCCGTGCGAACTGGCTCAGCCAGACAGCGCTATCAGTGTAACCTTGAAGGGAAGGGAGGGCTTGCGTTCCACTCTCGGTGTGAATACTTCTGCTCTCAGGGGGGTGGGGGGGGCTCCCGTTTATGATGTAATGGGAGAATTCCCGTGCATGTGCTTGAATTTCATTTGCTTGACTACATGAAGCATCAGAGTATATGTAATAAGTCCTTTGTACTAATCGTTATTTCTGACAATGTACCTGTACTACTTGGCAACAGAACTGTATTCCAATAAAGCATAACTTTCTCTGAAGAGTGTGTTTGGTTTGAACCTGCATGCTGTTGACCCTGACAAAGGGTCTGGGGCCAGAAACAAGCCGCCACGTTCCAGGCCGTCAAGGAGCTGTTCAACTCCAACGCCGTCCTGGCCCACTTTGATGAGGCGTTGCCCGTTGTCCTCACCTGCAACGCTTCCCCATATGGGGTAGAAGTCATCCTTGGACATCAGGTACCGGATGGCCGTGAGGTCCCCGTAGCGTACTACTCCCACACCCTGTCTTCGGACGAGTGCAACTACGTGCAAATTGACAAAGAGGTGCTGGCTCTCGTGGCGGGAGTTAAAAAATTCCACGAGCAGCCCTATGGGCGGCCGTCCACCATCGTGACTGACCACAAGCCCCTGCTGGGCCTACTGGCTCTGGATCACCAGACCCCACGGATGCTTCCACCTTGAGGGCTGCAGTGGTCAATCTTCCTGGCGGGATACCGGTACTCTCTCCTCCACCACCCAGGGAAGGCGATGGGACATGCCGATGCCCTCAGCCGCCTGCCGCTTCCCTCTTGCGATCCCGACCCTGCTCCTGCGCACCAAATCCTGCTCATGGAGGGACTTCCCAACCGGCATTTACAGGTAACCGACGTATCCCGCCACGCCGCAAACGACCGTGTCCTCTCCTGTGTTTTGAACTGGGTGGGGAGGGGCTAGCCCACCAGC
>NW_015208823.1:0-803 GCF_001447785.1 Gekko japonicus | reverse complement strand
ACCACTACACCAAACTGGCTCTAGAAATAGAAATATTACTTTAAAAGAGGATAATTATAATAAACGCAGAAGAGGCGGAGCCATGATAGGCGCGATGACATGATCGGCACGGCGGAGCTGATTGGACATAGCCGGAGCTTGCAGCTGACACAACGCCGCATCAGGATGGCCTTCCGAAGGAAGCCGCCGACTGGGAAACCTGCTCCAGGGCACCGGAGAATTCGACACTTGAGGCCGCTGAAAGAAGCCAACAAGATCGGCTAACCCTGCTGCCTGGGTGCTGGTAGGAAGCCCCGCCCCCTATGTACTATGTGGCCTTAGGTAGGTTAAGAAAACCCTGAATTTGGAACCCCTATGTAAACCGCTCAGAGACCCTTTGGGGTTAGGAGTGGTATATAAATTGAATGTAAATAAATAAATAAATAAACTTCTTAGGGACATGAAGAATGATTTAGAAAAATGGAAGGATCTAAAAATTTTGTTGATGGGAAAAATTGCAACTATTAAAATGAATATTTTGCCTAGATTTATTTTTCTGGCTCAAAACATTCCAATTTTAAGAAAAACTACTTACTTTAGGCACTTTGAAAAAAATTGTAGTAAATTTATATGGAACAATAAAAAATCAAGGATTAATTGTAAAAACATGCAGGACAAAAAAAATGGGGGGCTTCGGAGTACCAACTTGGAACCTATATTACAAGGCAGCCGCATTGACGTGGAAAAAGGAATGGATAACACTTGAGAATACGAGATTATTAAAACTGGAAGGCTATAATTTAGTAATGGGGTGGCATAAATAT
>NW_015208822.1:0-1060 GCF_001447785.1 Gekko japonicus | reverse complement strand
CCTATACCTTTGCTTTTCCAACATTTTTTTCTCCGGCTGGGGAATTGTTACCGATAGAGTATAGCTGGCAATAGAACCAATGCAGTTTAGTGGCTATTGTCAGATTATGACTGGAGAAGCCTAGGTACAGCCCTCTGTGCTGCCAAGATGTCAGCTAAGGGCTTTGTCTTAGCCTAACTTACCTCACAAGGATGTTGGGAGGATGAAATGGAAGAAACTGAGAATTGCTAGATCCAGCTTGGGAAAGTCTTGGAGATTTGGGGACAGTGTCTGGGAAGGGTGGAGTTTGGGGAGGGAGCTCAGTGGAGATGTAGCACCATAGATTCCATCCTCCAGAATTGCCATTTCCTCCAGAGGAACTGACCTCTGTAGTCTTAGGATTAGGTATAGTTCTGAAAGAAATCCAGGTCTTGCCTGGATGTTGGTAAACTTAAGAAGGACAGGCCTATAAATGACACCCTAAATGTCTTGGAAGAAAGTCAGGATAAAATGACTTATCCAGTCAGATCTAGTTTCCTGTACAGAACCATACTGGGACCCTGAGGCTTAGTGTTAGGGTTGCCAGATCTGGGATGAGACATACCTGGAGATTTTTGGTAAGGTCCCGCTGCCCCAAGGCCAGCAATGGCAACCAGAGACATTTACCGGACCAGAGCATGCAAGGACCTAAGCAAAAAGGACTTTCCCTATGGGAAGACACCCAGCGATTTAAAAAGTGAGTGAAGAAGTTTCAAAAGAAAGACAAATGCAAAGAGAGTGGAGGAACTGACAGTGGAGGAACTGGCAGTGAGATGGCAAAGCTCCATAGAGAGGGGGGGGGGACTCTCGGGAGGAATAACCCTACCCTACAGCGTAAAATGCAGCGAAACGGGGAACAAGCCGATATTAAGCTGTTAGAAACCCACCCAACCCAATCGGAATGCAGCAGGACCTGACATTCATTGAATAGAAAAATCTTAGAACTTTTAAGAACTTTTACCTTAATGTAAACAATGTTGCAGCGAGGGGGGACAGTGGCGGCCAGAGGCAGTGGCACCACAGGAAATGCCAGCACAGCATC
>NW_015208821.1:0-1075 GCF_001447785.1 Gekko japonicus | reverse complement strand
CCTCCTGCTTCCCTCTATCGTCTAGTCCCCGCCACATCCTGCCCCAGCTGTTCCCCCCTCCTTTGTGCCTGGCCTTGAGTCAGCAGCTCTAAGGATTCTGCATTTTCTCTATCGGGTGACCAGATCTCAAGTGCCAGCCAGAATCTGGTCTTGCATTTTTGCACCTCTAAGCTCAAGTTTATGCTTCAGGAGCTTTTCAGCATGTTTCACATAGCTTTCACCAACGTGTGGGTCCAAGTTTACAACTGACCATAACCTTGAAAATCTCTGCGAAGGTGTCAGATCTGCATCCAGAATGTGTACATTCATAAGACGATTGCATCTCTCTCTCTCACACACACACACACAAAACTTCACATAGACTTTGCCTCCTGAATAAAGATTGCATGGAACAGCATTTTTTTTTTTTTAGTAACTGGACCTGACCTCAACGGGGTATGATGCCATAAAGTCCACCCTCCGAAGGAGCCATAGTCCCCAGGGGAACCAATCTCTTTTGTCTGCAGATCAGTTGTAATTCTGGGAGATGGCCAGGCCCCACCTGGAGGTTGGCAACCCAAGCCTAGACCCATATTTAGCGCTGAATCTGCCATTTGTGAACGTCAGGTCTGGGACTACTCAACTCAGTGTGCTCGCTTTCCAATACGCATGCACTGAGTTGAGATGTACATGCATATCAAGTAACAAACAATTCGGTACGCACCTTGTCGCAAGTAAAGAAATTGGAAAACTATTTGGTGGGGTGCATCCTCAAATCAGCCCACAGATGCACAAATTGCCAAATAGCTGGGTTCAGCTTACCTGATTTAGGGGGTTTTGCACTCAGAGGATTGGGTTTTTTGGGTCTTTTGAGGATTGGGTTTAAAAAAATACACTGAAGTTTGATTAAGACTACAGGAAACCCCCAACAGTACTCTTAATCAAAGGTATCTTGGGAATATTTTATTACAATATCCAGGGACAGCGAATGACGATAGACTAACTGTATTACTGGCCAATAAAAGTGAATGGATAATGATGCAAACGGCATGGGTGACAGAGGTCTTACCAAAATCATCCACAGCTAATGCGGCTG
>NW_015208820.1:0-1224 GCF_001447785.1 Gekko japonicus | reverse complement strand
CTTTCCACCCTCGTAACATTTTTTGACCTGAAACCACATATACCAATGGGCTGTATGCAGGGCTATTTTGGGGCAGGAACGCACAGGAACTGACTTCTGGCTGGCTCCCGAGTTGGCCACGCCCAGCAAGAACTCATTAGCATAATAGGCCACACCCAACAGCAGAAACTCATTAGGATTGGCTACAATAGGGGTGTGTGGCCTAACATGCAAAGGAGTTCCTGCTACAAAAAAAGGCCCTGGGTTTTGACCACAAAGTAAACAGAATAAGAAGCAAAAGGTGGGTGTGGCTGGATGACCACACTTCTGGTAACATGGGGGGTGTGGCCTAATATGCCAATGAGCTGTGCTATCAGGGGTGTGGCCTAATATGCTAATGGGTTTCTGCTGTTGGGTGTGGCCTATTATGCTAATGAGTTCCTCCTGGGCTTTTTCTACAAAAAAAGCCCTGGCTGTATGTAAGGCTGCAATTGCACGGGCACTTTGGAGGGCTGCTGGGAGCAGGGGGCGGGGCTTGTTGCGTGTTCCCACCCCCTGGGCTCTTTACTGCCGGAGCTTTGCTCCTGTGCGCTCCTGCAGGAAATGACCCCTGCCCACAACACTTTAAACTGGTTGAATTAGAGGTGGCACGATATCGCTCCAAGCTGCCAGTGTGACCACAGCCTGTGTTTCTCCAGTGTGGAAAATGTGCCTTTTTCAGGTCAGAAAAACAGAAATCCCTTCAATCAATGAAGGTTTTCTGTGGGGTCCTACCCCAAGTCGGAAAGGTAACTTTATACTAGGGACCTCCTATGAACTGCCTGAGCAAAACTCTCTGTTTTGCCGTGAAATGGAAAAGGAAATACAAAGGCAACAAGAGGAGAAAGGGTACTTCAACTACCCTCCCTTTGCAATAACACAACGTGTGTGCACCCTTTACACTACGACGGCTCCATCAATGTAAAATTTAGTGTATATTTGTGGGGGGGGGGCAGCAAGATATAGCCTGATCTCATCAGTTCTCAGAAGCTAATCAAGGGTGGTCTTTGGAATGGAGACCCCCCAAAGGAAGACCAGGGTTGCTACGCAGAGGCAGGCAATGGCAAACTACCTCTGTTTGTCTCTCATCTTAAAAACCCCGTGACTGGGGTCGCTATGAGTCATTTGTGACTTGATGGAACATTCGCCTTCTTCAGGGAGCAATTAAAATGTGGGATGCCAGAGGATATAGTGATGGCCACAGGC
>NW_015208819.1:0-1190 GCF_001447785.1 Gekko japonicus | reverse complement strand
GGACCTAGGAGACCCAGGTTCGAGTCCCTGCTCTGACATGGAAGTTGGCTGGCTAACCTTGAGCCGGCCACCCCACTCTTAGCCTAATCTACTGCACAGAGTGGGTGGGACAATACAGTGGAGGAGAAGAGAATGACATAAACCTTTTTAGTTGCCCGTTGGGGAGAAAGGAATGGTGCCAATGAAGTCCCATGCCCTTTTTTACACACCCAGGGAAATGCTGATTGCCACTTTGGGATCAGGAAGCAATCCTGGAGGTTTTTTGCCATCTCTGGGTGGGGAACAGCGTCACTGTGGGTGTGGAGCACAACACCTATTCTGGTCACTGTTGGTTATGGCAGGGTAAGATGATACAGGGGCAGAGGCTGGCTTGCTAAAGAGAACCGAGCTTTCACACTAAGCCCTTTCATCAGGCAGAAGTCAGCATCTACAGCTGCCCCTGGATCACCGAAGCGTTTCTTCCAGATGGAAGGATCTTGTATAACTCAGAAACCTGCGTACTCATAAAGCACATCAACGTGGCCCGAATAAATCATATCGCGGTCCACAAAAATGCACCAATCGTTTCCTTCTGCTACCCGGTGGCTCAGAGTCCGGCCGGAGTTCCTCGTCATTATTTATTTTGACCGATCTGTCTCAGATAACTCTCACTTTGTTTTGTCTACAGCACTCACACCTCTGACGAAGCAGATCCCGCTCACGCAAGCATACACCGTAATCAATTAGTTGGGTTTTCACATGACTCAAGACTCTTGGGCGGCATCTACCCCAAGCTGGATATTGCGCTAATAGCGATTCCTCATCACTGGATTTCCTAGTGCAGACAAGACAATCCGGTTGCAAACGATTGCTAAAAGAACAATGGTAGCACAATAGCTGTGAGCAGTTGCTGCACAGTGTTCCCTCTAAGCTGAGTTAGTGTGAGCTAGCTCACAGGTTGTTTTAGCCTCCGGCTCACACATTTCTGTCTTAGCTCAGGAAGGGAGGGCTCCAGAGCAAACTGATTGATGCAGTAGTCAAATCGCTCGCTCGTAACTTTCGTGCCAGTAGCTCACAAAGTAGAATTTTTGGCTCACAAGACTCCACAGCTTAGAGGGAGCATTGGACTTGCTGGCCACATTTCTGTCTCTCTGCAATCTGGAATCACTCCTGACCTGCTTTTTACTAGATAGATAGATAGATAGATAGAT
>NW_015208818.1:0-1066 GCF_001447785.1 Gekko japonicus | reverse complement strand
GGCCCTCAGTCTGCAAGACCTGAACAAGATGGCTAGTGAGGATGTTTTGGAGGTCATTAATTCATAGGTTCTCCATAAGTAAGAAGCAACTGGATGGCACATAACACCCACAGTGTTTTCCAATACACTGAGTTTAAACATACATGAGGCTGTCCTTTACTAAGTCAGACCATCATCAGGGTACGCTGATTGAAAGTGGTTTTCCAGAGTCTCAGATAGAGGTTTGTTGTTTTTTTAACGTCCTTTTGTGAACTGGAGATGCCAGGGACTGAACCTGGGGGACCTTCTGCACGCAACGGAGATGGCCTACCACTGAGCCAAGGTCCCATCCCTATATTTTGAACATCTAATGTATTCATTGCCTTGTATCCATTACCCATCATTGTGAAAGAAATATGGAATGGAATGGCTCATTCATAAACTCTGTTCAAAGCTCCTTGGTTTTGGAATAGAGAATGGATGGATGGATGGATGGATTGATGGATTAATGAATGAATGAACGAATGAATGAACAAACAAACCATCAAATGAATAATTGCAAATGGCTTTGAGGAGATGGTCATGAGAAAGACAGCAAGCAGCAGGAACAAAAGAACAAGGTCCATCCTTCTTGCCTCTAGAGAAGCATCAGAAGATTTCTATGTAGTCCATGTGCAGTAGTGTTGCCAACCTCCAGGTGGGGCCTGGAGTTCTCATAGAATTACAAGTGATCTCCAGACTGCAATGATCATTTCCCTTGGATACAATAGCAGCTTCAGATGGCAGACATTGTGGTATACTGTAGATGCTCTGTGGAATTCCTCCCCTCCCCTCCTTCTGTAGGCACAGCCCCAAATCTCCAGGAATTCCTCAGGCCAGAGTTGGCAAGCCTAGGGAAAAGCTGTCACCCAGTGGCAGAATGCATGTTTTGCCATGCATATGGAAGATCCATAGTTTAATCTCAAGACCCTGTCCTGAGAACTTGGGTGCCAAGCCAACTGGATGATCTCTCGATATGAAACCACATCTCATATCTTCCACTTTCATACGTTTCCTTCCATGAAGATAGATCCAGGTGGCCAGCCAT
>NW_015208817.1:0-1037 GCF_001447785.1 Gekko japonicus | reverse complement strand
CAGGAGGCTTTAAAGTGTCAAATTGATAATGAAGAGGCTCAGGTTGAGCTATTGCAGAAATTAGCTAAAGAGAACGCTACTCAGGAGTGTCGCCATTTAATAATTGGATTGGGCAAGGACCCCTCTCTTTCTGATATGCTTAAAGAGTGCCAGGAAGTGGGAACTCAGTCCTACCAGGTGAACCTGCTGGCAGCAGCTATACAACAAGGCAATAAGCTCCAGGGCAAGTGCTTCAACTGTGGCAAATTGGGTCATTATCGGGCAGAATTCGAATAGGAACAAGCCAAAGAGCAAATGTCCGAAGTGTCAGAAAGGATACCATTGGGCCAGTGAGTGCTGGTCGGGAAAATCTCATCCGGGTCCCTCCCAGGCCACGGTACAAACAGGGAGCATGAGCCCCAATCCTCCTCTAGGGGAGGCTCCATTGTAACTACTCCCAGTGCCACTAAAGGTAGCGCTGGACTTGATTTGGTTTTAAAATAGCCGGTGCACTTCAAATTCCCGGGAGAGGTTATGGTGGTACCCTCACAACTCTCTGGTCCCCTCCCTTCTGGGTATGTGGGACTTATTCTTCCCCGCTCGTCTAGTGGCAAAAAGGGGATTTTTGTAGTCCCTGGAGTCATAGACTCTGATTACACTGGGATTCTGCGAGTTCAATTGTGGACTAATCTCCCGCAGACCCTCCCGGAAGGCAGTTCTCCTGCACAACGTATCCTCATTCCCTATGTCATCCCTGCAGGAGGGTGCGCCAGGGAGCGGGGTGATGCTGGTTTTGGCTCCACCGACCCTCTGGTAGGATTAACTACTAGCATAACTACTCAGCGACCCAAACAAACATTCATTGTGCAGGGCCGTCCTTTTTCAGGCATCATTGACACTGGTGCAGATGTGATCGTAATCAGTTCCTCTGCATGGCCCTCTGAATGGCCTCTAGAGGACTGCCCAAGTGTCTGGGGGGTGGGGGGTCAACAAGGAGCTCAGCAGAGCACTCAATTTCTCTCCTTTAAATTGCCAGACTCTTCTATTGTTGTCTCTGT
>NW_015208816.1:0-1155 GCF_001447785.1 Gekko japonicus | reverse complement strand
TGCCTGGGCTATCCAGGTCAGGGCGACATGCTCCTGTCTTTGAAGTGACGGTTCAAACAGAAGAGCCATGTCCATGAGGCATGACTATTTTGGTACTTGAAAAGGTTTGTGCAGGGGGGGGGAGGGACAAGATCATATAATGCAGCTGTGCCACAGGTCCGATCAGGCCCTTGCAGCAGTTTTTGAATGGCCAAATTCTCCTCTAAAATGGTGTCAGTGGCCACAGGTTGGCCCGTGCCTGCCCGTAAGATGTAGTTTGGCTCGGAGGCACAGAACCTCTAGGGACAAAGTGTGGAAGTGAAAGGGTTGGTCCCTCATGGATCAGGGGATGTAGCCTAGCAGAATGCAGTGGAACATGACGAGAAAGTAGGCAGAGCCAATATCAGAAGCTCTCAAGCCAGGCCAAAATAGTATGTCGCCTTGCGTCTATTCACACCTTTTAGTCCTTCCTCTAGAGACTTGAACTCTCTTCACCCAGTGGTAGGTGAGTGAATAAAACAGAGGCCGTTGGGTGGCAGAGAGCCTGTTTGGTGTAGCGGTTAGGAGCGTGGGGAGCGCGGACTCTAATCTGGGAGAACCGGGTTTGGTTCCCCACTCCTCCACATGCAGCTGCTGATGTGACCTTGGGTCAGTCATAAGTTCTTTCAGAGCTGTTCTCTCAAGATCAGTTCTCAAAAGAGCTCTCTCCAGAGCCCCTCCACCCCACATCACAGGCTGTCTGTTGTGGGGAGGGGAAGGGAAAGGAGATTGTAAGCTGGTCTGAGATTCCTTCGGGTAGTGAAGGGCAGGGTATGAATCCAATCTCCTCCTCCTCCTCCTCTTCTTCTTCTTCTCACAGACTACTACATGTTCACTGGGCAGAAGCCACACCTGCCCCCCAAGTTTGTGTGACCGGAGGTAGTGAGAGCTGGCAACCCTGGGTCCAGGGGGCAAAAAAAGAACTTAAGAACATTAGGAGACCCCTGGTAGATCAAACCAGTGGTCCACCTTTTCCAGCAATCCTACAGCAGCCCATCAGTTGCCCTGGAGGGCCAAATACACTGGGCTTAGAGGCCATCCTGCCTTGGATGGCTGCATTTCCAGCACTGGTATTCTGAGTTTAATTATTATTTATTATGGTCGAAGGCCGGTTCTAAATTATACACAGTAGCAACT
>NW_015208815.1:0-1112 GCF_001447785.1 Gekko japonicus | reverse complement strand
TTTGACAGAGAATCGTAGAGTCAGGAAGGTGACATACGCGCCACCTAGTCCAACTCCCCTGCTCAATGCAGGATCAGCCTAGAGCATCCCTGACAAGTGTTTGTCCAGCCGCTGCTTGGAGACTGCCAGGGAGGGGGAGCTCACCACCTCCCTAGGCAGCCAATTCCACTGTTGCATAACTCTGGCCCCGGTCACACAGGCCGGATATCTTGGGGGGAGGCGTGGCTGTTTGCCCCGGAGTGAACTACCGTGTGGCCGCCAGATCGTGCCAATTATACGGCAATCCTGCGGCGCGGCAAAGAAGCAGCGCGGTGGGGGTTGTGTGTGTGTTTTAACAGAAGTGTGCACATGCGCCGTTGGGTGCTTGTGCGCATCCCGTGGAGACTTGGGGGGGGAACCTTTTCACGAGCTACGCCCGCCCTTGCCCCACGGTTTCCGGAAACTAGTACCTCGGAGGTACTCGTTTTTTACGGCGCATCTTCGGCGGGAAGCCTCGGGTTAGCCACGGGAGCTCTACACTTCCCAGATGTTGCGGTTTGATTGCGCCCGGAACATCTGCCTATCTTCCGTCTCTGTAGCGTGGCTAATGCTCCGTGTGACCGCAGCCAGAGTCTGACTGTAAAAAAGTTTCCCCTAATATCCACCTTCTCGCCCTTAATTTAAACCCATTATTGCGAGTCCCGTCCTCTGCTGCCCACAGGAACAGCTCCCTGCCCTCCTCTAAGTGACAGCCCTTCAAAGACTCCAGGAGAGCAATCATGCCCCCCCACTCTTCTCCTCTTCTCCAGACTAATCTCTTTGGGTCAGCTCCAAGTGATCTGAGCATCTGCTGAACATAGGGATGTCCTGCTAGGGGTAGGAGATGTCCCACCCCCAGTTCTCACTGCCTGCTGCCACCAACAGGAAAAGAACATTTAAATTGTCGTTAGTGCAATGGCTTTATGTCACTCCTGGGGGAAACCGGGAAGTGGTGTCATGCCACCGCTAGGGGGAAAACACCTGGGGGAAACCCAGCAATTCCTAGAGTGGTGTGACATTCCTTCTGGGAGAATCTGGAAGCGATGTGATACCATTTGCTGATGGCTGTGAGGTTCCTGCTGGTTGCCAGCACT
>NW_015208814.1:0-1125 GCF_001447785.1 Gekko japonicus | reverse complement strand
AGGGCTTTGAGGGTGAGAACTGGCACCTTGAAATGAACCTGGTATGCTATCAGCAGCAATGCCCTAGCACAGGCTGGATGTGCTTCTGAATAGGGAGTCCTATCAACAGCCTGTCTGTGGCATTTTGCACCAGCTGCAGCTTCTGGATTTGAGACAAGGGCAGCCCCACGTAGAGAGCATTATAGTAGTCCAGTCTCGAGGTGACCATCACGCGGATCACTGTCACCAGGTCATTGCATTTGAGGAAGGGAACCAGCTGCCTGATCAGCCAAAGATAGTAAAAGGTCGACTTAGCAGTGGCTGCTACCTGGGCCTCCATGGTTAAGGTGGCATCCAGGAGCACTCCCAAGCTCCTAACCTCTGGTGCTGGAACCAATGGTGCCCCATCAAAAGTTGTGAGTGGGATCCCTTAACCCGGGCCACTCCGACTCAGGCACAGGACCTCCGTCTTCATCGGATTCAGTCAGCTCAGTCTTAGCCAACCAGCCACAGCTTGTAGTGCCCAGTCCAGATCTTCCATTTTGGAGTCAGACTGACTGCACAACATCAGATAGAACTGGGTGTCATCTGCAAACTGGTGACAACCCAGCCCATGCCTCCAGATAATCTGGGCAAGGGGGCGCATATAGATGTTGAAAAGCATCAGGGACAGCACTGCCCCTTGAGGCACACTACAGTCCAGGGGGTATCTCTGGGATAGCTTTTCCCCTAGTGCCACCCTTTGACCCCGACCTTTTGAGAAAGGAGGCAAGCCATTGCAAGGTTAGCCACTGAATTCCCACGTCGACTAGGTGGTGGATCAGTAGCTGATGGTTGACCATGTCAAACGCTGCTGACAGGTCCAAAAACAACAGCACTGCCGATTTGCCTCAATAAAGATGCCTCCGGAGGTCATCCGTGAGGGCAACTAGTGCCGTCTCCGGACTGGAAGGGATCTACAGTGGAAGTGTCATCCAAAAAGCACTGTAACTGAACCACCACTGCACTCTCTATTATTTTGCCCAAATAGGGCAAGTTAGAAACCCACTGATAGTTGGCCAATTTGGCCGGGCCCAAAGATGGGCTTTTTAAGAGGGGGCGGACCACTGCTTCCAGACGAAGAAGAAGAAGGAGAGGAGGAGGAGG
>NW_015208813.1:0-1075 GCF_001447785.1 Gekko japonicus | reverse complement strand
CCTTTGTTTGTACAAATATATAGATACAGTTATTAAGTTGATATTATAAAATTCATAGTTCATATTTCATTAGACTTCATTGCAAAGAACCAGGCTAAGTAGCGGAAGACTTGGAAGTCAACACGGTCCCAGGATGTGTCAAGCAGTAGTGCCTCCTTGGTTGGGTCATCCTTGGAAGAGGATTCTGCACACATAAATGGAAATTATTGGAGGGTATGGGCATTCATCCCAGGTCTTCCAAATTGGGTGAGAAGGTGCATAATGAGGGGCAAACCCAATCACAGTAGTGTTTTGGGAACTGAGTAGTCCCGCAGGGCCCATCAATACAGTGACTTTGAGGACCCTCTGGGTATCCATTTGCCACAAAATGGTCCTTGATGGATACTATGTTGATATTTTCACCTTCTTAAGCCAGAGGTGATACCAAGAATAAAGGAAAACCAAGAAAAAAGGAAAAAAGGAGTCACTTGGAGCACTACTGAGCTGTCCTTTCAGGTGATTTTTGGAGTGCTACTTCCAGTGGGGGAGAACTAAGTAAGTGCTGCAACTGTAAATATTCAAACCATGGAATAGTCAGTTTAGTTTTAGTTTCCAGCTCTTTTTTCTCCAAAAATTGACCTTTATATATTACATCAGAAATTCTAGTCAAATTAGCAAATCTCCATATTCTAAAAGTCTTTCGCTCTTGTGCTGGGGGAAACCATGTTTGTCCAAGAAAAGCAGAAGCCAAAGATATAGTTGACACCAGGCACCTTCTCCTGTAGTCCCATGTTTTTAACCAGGCCTGTATAGATAGGTTATTCGGTATTTTCTTGTGTTCAGTCCTATTGGCCCAGATATATTCAAAATATTTTTAGTATTTAAATAGGTTTCTTCCATAGCTACCCATTCTATTTCTTGTGAAGCATTTAAGATCCTCACTAGAGAAGATAGCTTTGTCACCTCATAATAAAGCTTTAGATCAGGTGTAGAGAGACCGCTTTGTGAGGAAGATCTACGCAGGGTGAGAAAACTAATTCTCGGAATGCAATTTCCCCAAATAAATGTATTCCAATTATTTTGCCATTTTTGTATA
>NW_015208812.1:0-1186 GCF_001447785.1 Gekko japonicus | reverse complement strand
CCTTCCTTCCTTCCTTCCTTCCTTGGAGAAAACCAGGAGAGAACCATGATTGGCTGGATTTGGAAACAGCATATTAAGGAGGAGGCAGTGGCAGTGTCTCCTTCCTGGGTTAGAGGCGGATTCAGCTGCCTTTCACAGTATATATTCAGAAGTGGGGATGTGTCTCAAAAACAAGACGAATGGAATGTTGGGAACATTTTGACTTGTTCAGCTCAGCATCTCTCGAGGGACATCACCCATATTTGTGCTCCTTTGATTATTTGCTGCTGCATGTTTTTCCCCCTAACTTTTTATACTTGCACTCTGTTTTTATGGTGGTGGTAGTTTTATTATTATTATGTAACATATGGACTATCAAACATGTTTGCTTATGACCCATTGGTCTGCGAGCATGAAGTATAGAATAAAGGAATAAAGGTTCATCTGCCTTCCCCTTCTCCCTTCTTCATCACGAGGGCATAAATTGTTTGCAACCAAGGCTCCCTCTAAGGCTGTGGAATCTTGTGAGCAAAAATTCTACTTGGTGAACTACTGGCGTTAAAGTTGTGAGGGAGCGATTTGGCTGCTGCATCAATCAGTTTGCTCCGGAGCCACCCTTCCTGAGCTGAGACAAACATCTGTGAGCTGGAGGCTAAAAAACTGTGAGCTAGCTCACACCGACTCAGGTTAGAGGGAACATATGATGGTAGAAGGACTGAAAAAATTATTCCGGAATCCACACAAGACAGGTTGTGAGCCAGAGCGCGTGGCAGTGGAGAGTCATTCTGGCTCCACCCCGCCTACCAGCAAGGTTCCTGCTCCTCCCTTCTCCTTCCACTTAAAGTCCTGGTGACCGTGGAGCCTTCTTCACACGCATGCACTCACCTAGTGCTTTGCAACTGTTAACCGCATGATGTCAGTGTGTCAGAGATGTCTCACAGGGTTGTGGCTGTTTGGGGGTAGGGTAGAAGCCCTCCAAACCAGGGGATTCCCTTCCCGGACCTAGGGCAAGGCAACCCTACTTCCCCCGCCCCAAGTGTTTTAGTGATTTCAAAGCTTTTGCTCTTTTTCAAAATTAAATCCCACTTTCGAAATGTGAATCAGCTGCAGCTAAAACCTCCTTTGTCCTGGAAGCAAGCATTAACTGACGCCTTCCTGTGAAATTACAAATTAACAGAGACCTTCCTGTGAAATTACCCTGTTGTTT
>NW_015208811.1:0-1092 GCF_001447785.1 Gekko japonicus | reverse complement strand
ATTGCAAATCCATGTACAGTGTAGAATCATGAATCTGGAGCTGGATTTCTCTGTTCTTCAAGGGAAAGGGAAATTTTGTCCCCGTTGCTTCATTCCTCAATAACTCTGTGCTGCTGTATCACGCATACATCATGGCCAGGTTTTCCAAAAATGAAGGTCTTGTTATTAACGATGAGCTTTTCCATGAGCACAACAGCTGCTTCAGAGCAGGTCTTCCTTGCAACAGCTGGGCTCCGCTGGCAGTGGTTGTGAGCCCTGCCTCTGGTACGGGTGGGAGCAGAGCGAATGTCTCCATGGAGACACACCATGTTGTTCTATGCAGAGGAAGGTCACCCTAAAGTGTTTAGAAGGTGGAGGGAAGTATCGGTTGATCTTCCATAGCTTGTTGGTAAGAGGAAGCTTCCTTTGCTGGACTTCCCACAATTCCCTCTTTTTGGCCAGGATTTGGCCGTGTCACTCAAGCTGAATCCCAGTGGGGATAGCCACCTGATCAGCCACCTGACCTTGAATAAAGCTGAACAACATGCCTTCTGCAAGAGGTCAGCTGACGTTTGACGAATAAAGCTGAGCAACATGCCCTTTGCAAGAGGTCAGCTGATGTTTGACGAATAAAGCTGATTGCAAACGGGTGGTCAGCTGATGTTTGACGAATAAAGCTGAGCAACATGCCCTCTGCAAGAGGTCAGCTGACGTTTGACGAATAAAGCTGAGCAACATGCCCTTTGCAAGAGGTCAGCTGACGTTTGACGAATAAAGCTGAGCAACATGCCCTTTGCAAGAGTTCATCTGCGAGTTGATAAAGACTGCAAGTTGCAAACGGGTGTAACCAGAAAATTTTGGGTGATGGGGCATTGGGAAATACAGGGGGTGGGGGAGTGAGGGAGAAAGGGAGCGGGGGGAGAAGAATACCTTCTCCCTGCCTCTCCATCTATCAGAAAGGAGCATGCTCATTGGGTTCTCTCCCTGCTTTTGCAGCTGAAGTCGGCTGCAGAAGCAGGAAAAGAACCACAACCCACGTCTCTCCAACTGTCGCAGGCAATAGGGGCACCCTTCCATAATACCCTTCCATTAACACATGGAATTCACTGCCAC
>NW_015208810.1:0-1073 GCF_001447785.1 Gekko japonicus | reverse complement strand
TAAGTAAGTTATAAATCCCACATTTTATGATGTTGAAGCAGTAAAATTAGTTAGGTTTGATGGGACAATAAGTATTCAGATCCCTCCCTCAGAGGCAAGATTTTCCCTCTGTCTTTTTCCCCTCCTTTCTGACTGAGCAGCCCCTTCTATCTATTTGCTTCTTTTTTAAAGTTTGTCCCACCCTGTCACAGTATGATATTTTGCTGCTGGCTCAGCCCAGGGACCTCTGGGAAGGGACTAGATCAACCTCTTAACTTAAAGTTCTGAAATGGCACACAAGAGGCTTTTTAACGTTCAAAAAGAACAAAATACTTTATTCAATGTAGAGAGGAAAAGGTCAGGTGAAATCAGGAGTAAAATGTCTGTGGTAAATCAATAATGAACTCTGAGGTAAATCAGTATAGGCACAGTCTACATTCCATGTGTTTCAAGCAACTGAGAGTTTCTTAAGCTTTTCCCACAGTCTTAGAATCTCTAAGATGAGAGGCTTTTGTTTCAGTGTTTCCTAAACACTTCCCTTTCCTAAACACTTTCTTGAGTATAACTGACTCCTTTTCTGAACACACCAGGGATCCCTCCAATCTTTGAGCTATCTCCCTTATCAACTGGGCAGGGAATCACTTCTCTCAGTAGAAGATGTATCCCTTTTCCTGGCCTGAATGGGGGTCTTCTCTGATCCAACCACTCCTCCTTGCCAACCTTCCCAGTTCTATGTCAGTGTCAAACTTTCTTCAGTCAGAGCTAAACTCTTCTCAGGCAGGGATTAACTCCAACTCACTCAGTATTTAACTCTTCTCCATCAGGGCTAGACTCAGACTGAATTCCTCTCAGCATTCAGTTGTGAACTCTCTCTCTTTCTGCTCACTTCATATTAACCAATCAAATTCCTTTGAGCAGCCAGTCATTCAAGGCTCTCTGGCTCTGTGAGGTATTAACCCTTCATAGTCCATTATCTGTTTATAAAGCACTTATGATGTTTTAAAGTGCAGTCTGTCACATCATGTGTTTTATTTTTTCAAAAAAAAAATCTGTTTTTTCCCGGGGGGGGGGGGAGCATATTTCCTTGGCTTTAA
>NW_015208809.1:0-1092 GCF_001447785.1 Gekko japonicus | reverse complement strand
CCAGGCTGGATTACTGCAATTTGCTCTACAAGGGGCTGCTCTTGAACGTGACTCAGAAAGTGCAGCTAGTGCAAAATGCAGCGGCATGCCTACATACTGCAACATCTGTGCATGTGCACAGCCAGCCAGTGTTGTGCCAATTGCACTGGCTGCTAACTGAGTACTGAATTCGGTTCAAGGTGCTGGCAGTGACTTTCAAAGCCCTACGCTGCCTGAGACCAACATACCTGGAGGTTTTTTGTCATCTTCTGGGTGTGGAACAGTGGTCACTGCAGGAGTGGAGGGGGAGGTATTTGAGAATTTCCTGCATTGTTCAGGGGGTTGGACTGGATGACCCTGGAGACCCCTTCCAACTCTATGATTCTACCTATGGGACCATCTCTTCCCATATGTGCCCCAAAGAACTCTACAATCAGCAGATCATCATCTTCTGTTAGTCCCTGGCCCGAAAGATGTCCGACTAGCCTCAAAAAGGGCCACAGCCTTTTCTGCCCTGGCCCCGGCCTGGTGGAATATGTTCCCACTCAGAATCAGGGCCCTGTGGGACTTATTACAGCTCTGCAAGACCTGGAAAACAGAGCTGTTCCGCCAGACCTTTGGTGGCAGACATCTAATCCACCTCGGCCTCTCTTGCTCGTATGTTCCACACTACCTGCACAGTGCTCACAGTGCCCACTGAGATGTGACTTGCCCTGCTCAGAGTGATCAATGGATCATTACCATTATTAACTACCATCCAATTAAGCATCTGCCAGGAGGCACTAAGTACTGTCTGAATACTTACCCTCTTGTTTTGATCTGATCGTAACTCTGTTTTTATATTCATTTTATTTTTACTTGTTTAAATTATTGCTTGTTTTAATGCTTAATTCTATTTTGTACTAATTGATATGTTATGACGTGCCCTGAGCCCGCTTGCAAAGGAGGGCTAGACAGAACTCAAATTAAATAAAAAAATAAACAATGTTTTGAATGAATACATAAGTATACTTTAGAAAATTATCCCCAAATCTTGTGAAGGTCATTACCCAACCTACTGAGGTTGTTACCCAACCTACTGAGGTTTTCTGCTCCAAAGAATGGGGTTTGTCT
>NW_015208808.1:0-1100 GCF_001447785.1 Gekko japonicus | reverse complement strand
TGCACCAACTCCAGTGCTCAGACAGCGAAAGGATGATTGAGAGACAAGCCATGGGAGCCTCTGGAGTCTTTGTCGTCACCCTCCTCTTCTTTGGAGCAGCCGGTAGGTAGCGGCTCCCCCATACTGGGAGATCCCATGCAAGGGTGGATTGAGAAATTAAAAGGGCCCCGGGGCAAACTGGCCAGGAGTCATGAGAATGAGGGACACCCATTGTCATGGCCACTGGTCAGGTCTAAGCCGAGTGGCCTCAGCAGTGCTGCCAGCACAACTGGGGTTCGGATCGACTCAGTTCATGCCACCAGCAGCCCTCCAGGGCAGCCAGCAGGCCACCCAGAGCTTTCCCAGTAGGTTAGAGAGCCAATCTGTCCCTTACCATTTGTACCCGTTTCTCTGGACTGAGGCAATGGTCGAATCTGCATTTGCATTTTTAAATCGGTTTCATGCTGCTGTGACGCCGTCTTTCTCTATGCTTGTTTGAATGTTGTTTGGAGAAGATTCTTTTAAAGCAGTGCAGAGGTGCAATGACAGTGCAGCCGCCCCAAAAGGACGATAAACATATGTGGACATGCAAAAGTATGCTAGCACTCTTGAGGTGTGAAAACGACAGCTTTTTTGAAGACGGAGTCAAAAGGCTGGGACACCGGTGGGAAAGACAAATGCAGATTCAGAATATCTTCCTGGTCTCCTAGTGTCTTGACGTTCTTGGCACATTCTCACCCCATTTTCCTCTCTCACAGAGTCTGTTCACGATGAAGGTTTTGACCTCTCGGATGCTTTGGCTGTGCCAGAAACCCCACAAAGAAACAAGGAGAAAGGACGTAAGCAAAGGGTTTGGAAAAGGTGGGATGGGGAAGGCGCGTAAAACATGGTGACAGGCCAAGCGGAAAGATCTGGGGTGAAAAGGTGTGATCATGACAAAAGGTGTAGGCTGAAATCAGCGTTGAAAAAAAGCAGGAAGTGTGAAATGTGAGTTGAAAATGGCATCTTGAGTGACTATCAATAATTTCAGAAACAGACTACACCCAGGGTTCAAACTGCCTCTGTTTGTCACATAAACAACAGCTGATGCGTGTACCTTTTGTTGTTGTTCAGTCGCACAG
>NW_015208807.1:0-1141 GCF_001447785.1 Gekko japonicus | reverse complement strand
CTGTCTCTCTGCAAAACCTTGTACTTGCAGTGAAATCCTAAGAACACCTTCCTGGGAATAAGCCCCACTAAGTAGCCTTGAGTGAGATTCTGAGTAGATCTGATTAGGGTCGACAGTTATTGTAACTGTATGGTGTGTTTTTATTTTGATACCAAATTGTGGGGGATCTGTCTTCACCTTCTTCTGTTTGTTTCACTTCGTTTTCTTTCTACTGGGTCATGAGTTTCCCAAATCTCATTCCTGTTGTACAGAGTGTTTCAGGCAATTATGGAAATATGCAAGTCAGCAGCAAGCAATTCTATAGCAATACCTTTTTTTCCACTTAAGAAAAAGACATTTCAGCAATGTAGAACCAAAGAATCACGGGTCGGTATTATTCTATGACTTCTAGGGGATTGTAGTGGATATCACTAGATAACATCTAAGTTTTATTAATATTTATCCATTATAACACAGGAAGATTTGTTCCTTCTGAGACAAAGTATGAAGTAAGAAAGAACTTTATAGGTTGGCTTCAGAGGATGAGATAAATTCAGTAGAATCTAGCTCTCCTATCCTCTGCAGTTTCTCCAGCATAAAGGCTGAAACTGGCGTACCTCTGCACAGGTTCGCACTGGAAGTGTACTGCAGGCGTCTTACTTTTATGAATTGTTAGAGAAACAACCTGGTGGATGCAGCCCATGTCTCGGTGGTTTCTTCCTCCCACGTTGAAGGTCCCTTAAAGATCGGGTTGGTGGTTGAAAGTGCCATTAAATTGTGACAAACTTACAACAACCACTGTTCCCTCTAAGCTGAGTAAGTGTGAGCTAGCTCACAGTTTTCTAGCCTCCAGCTCACACATTTTTGTCTTAGCTCAGGCAGGATGGCTCCAGAGCAAACCAATTTATGCAGTAGCCAAATGACTGGCTCACAACTTTAATTCCGGTAGCTCACAAAGTAGAATTTTTGCTCACAAGACTCCACAGCTTAGAGGGAACGTTGACAGCAACCCCATACGGTTTTCAAGGCAAGCGACGTTCAGAGGTGGTGTGCCATTGCCAGCCTCTGCACAGCATCCCTGGATTCCCTTGGTGGTCTCCATCCAAGTGCTAACCAGAGCCAACCCTGCTACACTTCTGAGATCTGATGTGATCAGGCTTGC
>NW_015208806.1:0-1104 GCF_001447785.1 Gekko japonicus | reverse complement strand
GTAATTTTTGTGCCACATTAATTCCTGAAGGGAAACTCCCGAGAGGTTGGATTCTTCAATGCTTCTCCAATCTAGGATGTCCGTATCGTGAAACTGGCGTACAGTGGATGCCAGAATAGCTGCCTTTCTATAACTTTCTAGGTCGGGAGTCGCTAAACCTCCATCCCGTCTTGGCGTTATCATAGTGCGATAGGCTATCCTTGCTGGTTTCTTGCTCCAAACAAAGGAGTTGAGTTCCTTTTGCCACGTTTTTACCATTTGTGCTGGAATGCTTATTGGCATTGTTCTAAACAGATAGAGGTACTTCGGAAGTATGAAGGATCTCGCTATTGCTTTTCTGTCGAGCCATGTCAGGGGTTTCGCATTCCATGCGCTGATTGATTGTTTAACTTCTTTGTGAGTCTCCCCGTGATTTAACTGAATGAGCTTCATGAGGTCCAATGGGATTTTGATCCCTAAGTATTGAAAATAGTCCTGAATCCAATGGTAGTGGAATGTGGCTTTGATCTTTCGTTCTTCCGATAGACTAACCTTAATGGGGTAGATCATGGTCTTATTTTGGTTCACCCTCAACCCTGTGACCTCGGCAAAGTCATTGAGCGCTTGTTGAATCGCGGTTAAAGACGTAACCGGGTCCCAGACATACAATACTACATCGTCCGCAAATAGACTGATCTTGTGTTGGACTTTGTCGATTTGAACGCCCTCGAATTTTTTATTAGATCTCAACTCGCAGGCCAGGGGTTCCAGAGCCAGCACAAACAGGATGGGGGACAGGGGACACCCCTGTCTGGTTCCTCTGAGTAGGGTGAAATCCTGTTATCTATCACCATTGATTAGCAGCCGCGCCATAGGTTTTTTATAAATAGCTTGGATCATGTTTTTAAATGAAGGGCCAAAGTTCATAAAATCGATCAATGCTTTCAGAAAGTGTATTTCGAGCGAATCGAAAGCTTTCTCGATGTCAATCGCCATCAAGGCCGAGCTTTTCCCTGTGCTTTGTTTACAATGCTGGATGACGTCCAAAGTTTTCTGGATGTTATCCGCGATGTCCCTCAACGGGATGAAACCAGACTGTTGATATAGTTTGCTACTATGGATTGT
>NW_015208805.1:0-1182 GCF_001447785.1 Gekko japonicus | reverse complement strand
TCCCTTTAGTCACCATGGCGAGTAGCCCCTGACAGATCTATCCTCCATGAATCTGCCTAATCCCTTTTTAAAGCTGTCTATGCCTGTGATTGTCACTATATCCTGTGGCAGCGAATTCCACATTTTAATCACTTGTTCAGAAGTACCTCCTTTTGTCTGTCCTGAAACTGTTGCCCGTTAACTTCATTGGGTGGCCATAAGATCTACGGTTGTGGGAAAGGGAGAGGTTCTCTCTGTCCACTCTCTCTGCCCATGCATAGTTTACTATGTCCACCCTCAGTCATCTTTCTTCTGAACTGCAATGTCCCAGTCTCTTTAGCCAGTTTGGTGTAGTGGTTAAGTACGTGGACTCTAATCTGGGAGAACGGGGTATGATTCCCCACTCTTCCACTTGCAGCTGCTGGATGACCTTGGGCAAGTGTAACTAGTAATGTGTAAATGATGTACAATTGTTTTGGTATCACACTCAATCTTTTCCCTCACTGACAGGGATCTTTTCATGTAACTTTGTAACACTTGTTTATCTCAATGCCATACATGTTCACTGTTTCACTCCAGTTTGTTATGACACTCAGACTTTTCTTTATCTTTACTTCACTTAAACTTTACTTTTTCCTATACATTGAGCTTTCAGCTCTCTTTCTCTTTCTCACTAAACAACCGCAGCTGTCCGCTTCTAACTGCTTCAACACAGAACTGCCTGACTACATCAACTGTCAACTTGTAACTTAAACTCTTGACTGACTCACATACTCATCCACCCAGATTCACTTCCAAAACCCCTCCCCCTCTCTGTCAACCACCAATCATACCACACTTGCCTCTCTTAACCACTCTAGTCTATCTACCACAGCCATGCAACCAAACTTTTAAAGAGACACACACAAAAAAAACAAGGAATCGTTACAAGCTCTCTCAGCCCCACCTACCCCACAGGGTGTCTGTTGTGGGGAGGGAGAGGGAAAGGAGTTTGTAAGCCCGTCTGAGACTCCGAGTGAAGGGCGGGGTATAAATCCAATCTCCTCCTCCTCCTCCTTCTTTCCTCATAGGAAAGATGCTCCAAACCCTTAACCATCTTGGTCACCCTCTTTTGTACTTATCGCAAGGTTCAAGTCTCCGCAAAGCCCACCGGGGGACCCTGGGCCACTCGCTTTCTCACAGGGTGGCTGTCAGGAGCACACG
>NW_015208804.1:0-1155 GCF_001447785.1 Gekko japonicus | reverse complement strand
CTTCCCATTTCTCCAGCGCGCCATGCTTGGATGTTAGTAGTACAGAGAGTCTTGTCAGACTTCTCTTTCAGGAGAGGGGCAAGCTGAGCCCTTCCCGCTGGGAAAGGCCGCCATCTGTGTCCAGGTTTTTAACTGGATTTGGAGACCGGCCAGTGGGAAGGTAACAGGAGAGCCGAGTGTCAGTTCGTGTTATCTGAAGTGCCGTCGGCAAAGAGAGACACCTGTACGTTCTGCCAAGCTGATCCCCTGTAGGAGCCGGGAGCGCATCTGCTGCCTTGGCTGCCCATGCGGCCCAGATCCCCGTCTGCACTTTTGAGAGTGGTGGCCCCAGCCGAGGGCCTGCCCTGGGAAGGTGGATCGCCTCCTCTGTCCCTCTTGGGCGGCATAGGAGCTTGGAGGGAGAAGGGGGGAAGGACAGCAGAACAGCTCTCGAACTGTGTCCACTTATGAAATGTGCAACTGAACACACAAAGCTGCCTTATGCTGAATCGGACTGTTGGCCCGTCACCGTCAGTATTGAGTACTCAGACTAGCAGCTGCTTTCAAGGGTCTCAGGTAAAGAACATAAGAGAAGCCATGTTGGAACAGGCCAGTAATTCATCTGGTCTAACACTCTGTGTCACCTGTGGTCAATACCCAGGTGCCATCAGAAGGTCCACCAGCCAGGCAGAACTCTAGAAGCCCTCTCACTGTTGCCCCCCAAGGATCAAGAATACAGAGCATCACTGCCCAGGACATAAGAGCATAAGAGAAGCCATGTTGGAACAGGCCAGTAATTCATCTGGTCTAACACTCTGTGTCACCCAGTGGCCAAAACTCAGGGGCCATCAGGAGGTCCACCAGTGGGGCCAGAACTCTTGAAGTCCTCCCACTGTTGCTCTCGCAAGCACCAAGAATACAGAGCATCACTGCCCAGGACATAAGAGCATAAGAGAAGCCATGTTGGATCAGGCCAATGGCCCATCCAGTCCAACACTCTGTGTTACACAGTGGCTCAAACTCAGGTGCCACCAGGACACAGGATGCCGGCCTAGACACACCCTCTTCTGGATAGCTTCCTTCTCCATAGGTGCTCACATGATCCTGGGGGAGTTGACCACTTTGAGCTCTGAGCATCGCTATAGTTCAGTTCGGTTACCTTTATTGGCATTGACA
>NW_015208803.1:0-1212 GCF_001447785.1 Gekko japonicus | reverse complement strand
TTCACGATTTCCCACAAGGAAGCTGGTTGTGGGTGAAACAGGCATTATAGCTGGCCTGTTGGAGATGTGTTTGTGAGCTTTGTTTGGTGTAGTGGTTAAGTGTGTGGACTCTAATCTGGGAGAACCGGGTTTGATTCCCCACTCCTCCACTTGCACCTGCTGGATGACCTTGGGCACGCCATAACTCTGGCACAGCTGTTCTTGAAAAAGAGCAGTTTCTGTCAAGAGTTCTCTCAGCCCCACCTACCTCACAGGGTGTCTGTTGTGGGGAGGGGAAGGGAAAGGAGTTTGTAAGCCGCTCTGAGACACCTTTGGGTAGTGAAGGGCGGGGTATAAATCCAATCTCTTCTTCTTCTTCTTTGTGGAAGCACAGAACGGAAGATAAGTGCTCTACAGGTGAGCAGCAGAGGGTATGTTTGCATTTCTCACCTTTGCTGCCTCAGCCCGAAAATCCCTTGTTCTGATTTCACATCTCCCTTGCACAGGTTGAAATGTGAGTCTTTTATTTTTGCCCCATTTGCTGTCTCCTCACACTGAGCTTTTCCCATTAAAATGAACTAGCACCAACACACTGATAACAACTGAACTGCTAACAACTGAACAGCTAAGGCCCTCAGGTTGAGAGCAACAAGAACAGCTAATGATACTGGTATGGCTCTGTTGAAGCATCTATGTTTTATTGTATTTATTCTGTTGCATTTTAATTTGTTGTAAGCTGCCCCGAGCCTGCCCATGCGGGGAGGCCAGAATATAAATCAAAATATATATTTTTTTAAAAAACCAAAAAACCACACAAACAAACAGCAAAACCCAGAGCATCCAGCGTCTCCCGTTAAGGACCAGGAAGCAGGTGATATGAAAGATCTTGGCCTGAGACCTTGGAGAGCTAGCTGCTGACAGTCATCTCGATGGACTGAGGGTCTGATTCAATATAAGGCAACTTCATGTGTGTTCATGTGGTCAAAAATGAATCAGGATACTCAATAGATGCTCCTCCCTATTGAAGGTGTAGCTGTGCCAGAATGCACATGAATTCTTATGGTAGGAAGGAGGAGAAGAGGGGGAATGGGGTCTTTCCTTGCTTGGAAGCTCTCTTAGACCAAGCGTTCTGTTCAAAGTACACTGGTAACCAGCTGCCATCACTCAGAACCTCCTGAGAACATCTAGGAGAATGCAGCTATTTCATCCGGTCCTTGTTTTGGAGGTTGGGAT
>NW_015208802.1:0-1111 GCF_001447785.1 Gekko japonicus | reverse complement strand
TAGGGCACTCCCACCATTAGAGATCACGGACATTGAGTTTGTTGGCCTAGTGTGGGAAGCCAGGGAGAGTGTGGCAATATGGCTGGTGTACCGACCGCCTAATGCGCCGGCCAATAACCTACTGTCCCTGTTGGAGGCCATATCAGGCTGGGTGCTGGAGCACCCTAGGCTTATAGTCTTGGGTGACTTCAACATCCATGCTGATGACATGACCTCCATACAGGCTGCAGACCTGGTGTTGTCCATGGCGGCACTGGGACTCTCCCAATTTATAATGACCCCCCACTCACTGGGCCGGACACACGCTCAATTTGATCTTCATAGCTGGGGTAACAGTGGACCCGATTACTGCCCTGGCAGTACCATGGTTGGACCACCATGCCCTGAAGGCCCATCTGAATGTTCCACCCCAACCCTGTTTAGGCGGTGAGCGTATTTTAGCTCACCCGCGGAGCCTAATAGACCCACTGTGGTTTCAGAGGGCCCTGCGGGATCTGATGCCCCCCCCCGGGCGGCTCATTAGATGAGCTTGTCGAGGACTGGTGTAGTCGACTCTGTATGGCCATTGACAAGATCGCTCCCTGGCGCCCTCTGCGCTCCCACTCCAAACTCGCTCCATAGTATACCCAGGAGCTGAGGGGCATGAAGCGGGAGTTAAGACAGCTAGAGAGATGGTGGCGACGTGCTCACTATGAAGCTACAAGAACATCTTATAAGTCGTTTATGAGATCCTATGAGATGGCAGTCAAGGCTGCAAAGAGGGTGTTCTTTGCAGCTGAGATTGCATCCACCAGAGATTGCATCCACCAGTTCCCCCCCAGCCCAATTATTTAGAACGATTCGGTCCATAACAGCTCTGCCTCAGGGCAGCCCAAATGCAAGGGGATTGGAGATTGGCTGTGAGGCTTTTGTGAGCTATTTTGCGGATAAAGTCTTGACGCTTCGCCGTGACCTCCCTGCCATATTTGAAACAGTGAATGAACTCGAGGCCCCTTGCATGTCTGCATCGGTTTTGGATCATTTTGACCTGCTCAGCCTTGAGGAAGTTGACAGATTACTCATAACTGTATGTCCAACCACGCGCATCCTTGATCTGTGCCCTTCCTGGCTC
>NW_015208801.1:0-1101 GCF_001447785.1 Gekko japonicus | reverse complement strand
TGTATGTCGCCGGTTAATTTTGTTTGCTGCAAAAACAAGGGAGTACGGTGAGTCTCAGTGGGAGTGGTGATTCGGCCATGTGTATATGCGCATGTGCAAAGCCATTTAAAAAAACAAACAAGCTGTGCCGCCCAAGCGGTGGTGCGGCTATCTGAACGGTTCCCAGAGCCTTGTTGCGTGATGCAGGCGGTTCAAGGAGGGATGTGTGGTCATCCCAACCTGAAAAAAAATATTCCCGATCAAATCTACAGTGGGAACAAATTGCGGTAAGCTTGCCATGTGACCACACCCTCACTCCTGCACCTTACCCCTCCTCCCCTTTAAGGGGAAAGAGACAGGTATCCATCAGATGGTTCCCTTCACAATCCAAACTGGTCTCTTGTCTCTCTCTCTCTCTGTGTCTGTCTGTCATTTAGTATGAATCTCTGGAATATCCTGTGAATTTCAGTCTTGGACCAGTTCTTTCAGATACGGCAGCAGAATCTGCATGGATCTCCTGCGTGACTCATTCTGTGCGTCTCTGTTCTTCTCTGCAGTGCTGCCTAAGTTTGAAGTATTGATTGATGCCCCTAAACAAATCACCACTTCAGACGAAGAAATGAGGATCAAAGTGACTGGCAGGTTCGCAAAATGTCGTGGTTTCCTCCTGGATCCTGCAGAGGCAGTTGAGTGGAGGGTAGCTCATTTGGCAGTGACGAACCAGCCCTGGCAAGCACAAAATAGGAGCGGTGGGGCAGGTGTGCTTTTCCAAGGCCTGCGGGCACCGAGGGCCCTTGTCCAAATGAATGGTCATCTGCTGCCTGTCCCAGAAGACAGCTATTATTCCCCACAAATGCTAGAGAGGCCTGGTCTACCCATGTGAAATAATGGGGCCATTCTTTCCTGCGGGTGGTAGACCTAGACATTTTCTGCAGGGACGGCTCTCCCCGCGCCTGCATTTGTAATCCTCCACCGCTTTCCCTCGTTCCTGCAGTCCCAGGAGCAAAAAGGCAATCTGCCTCCTCTTGTGGCGCACCGTGGGAATTCCCAGAAACGGGGAAGTCCAATGCTGCAGAGCAACGGGAGACAAACCGTGTTTTTGTGCCTGGGACTGCAAAAACA
>NW_015208800.1:0-1181 GCF_001447785.1 Gekko japonicus | reverse complement strand
AACATTCCATTATTCAACAGTGGCTAACCGGATGTTTTTGAGAGGTCACCAGCATGGGTGAAATATGAGGACAGTATAAGCATTCCACGATATCCATTCCCATTCGGTGTGGTTGTGCAGGCATGTAACAACCTGGTCATCATGCTGCTGTTGTCTAACACTGCAGCCTTTTCAATATTCTGGGCCCTCCCAAGCATGAGATGTCTTTTAATAGCTGTGTGAGAGAAATTCAACACGTACAAATCCCTGCTGCTGAGGGATCAAACGAGTCTGAAAGCTCCCCCTGTATATAAAAACATCACCCATGGTAGTCAGTATTATTAAAAAGAAAGACCTTGATGACCATGACAGACTAATTTTGTCAGAGTCGTCGATGGAGAAAAGGAAGAGCCATTCAGTTCCCAAGTGGACTCCGGAGTCCTGAGATTTTTGCTGATGTGCTCAGTTCTACAGGATGCCTCTTGAATAAACAGTTCCATCTTCATATTTCACATTTCACGTAGAAACTTGTCTAAATAATGCAGCTTACATCACTTGAAGCACCTTAAGAACATAAGAACATAAGAGAAGCCAATGTTGGATCAGGCCAAAGGCCCATCCAATCCAGCACTCTGTCACACAGTGGCCAAAAATACCAGGTGCCATCAGAAGGTCCACCAGTGGGGCCAGGACACTAGAAGCCCTCCCACTTTTGCCCCACCCCCAAGCACCAAGAATCCAGTACATCACTTGCCACTGATGGTCCTCTGCTCCACCTTGTATAGTTAAGGTCACAGATGGTGAACTTGTTTTCATTGAGTGATTAACACAATGTTTCTGTTTCTGAGTCATAGCTTGAGTACCAAATAATGCCTTTTGGGGTTTTTAAAAAAAGGGGGGGGAAAATCACTGAATCTCCAGAGGATGATAATACCAGGAAGAATCTAGCTGGAATCTTCAGAAGAAGTGAAGCGTTGGCACCAATGACAGACATTAAACAAGATGTGTTGCAAAATGACATTGATTTGGCATATCGAACGTATCCGGATTTTATTAAGAAAAATAATTTACCTGGAGAAATATATATGAAATTCTCAAAGAGATCCACCAGAGACAATGTTTTGAAAGCTACATCTGGAAAAGTCTTGAAGGTCAAAGACGACGAAATAAATTTTTTAAAGGATATTCCATTCGAGATACGG
>NW_015208799.1:0-1108 GCF_001447785.1 Gekko japonicus | reverse complement strand
TGTCCAATCAGACATCGGCTGCACCGTCATGGGGGTGGGCAGCTTCGTCATCTGTAAAGGTGTTCGTGCACATGTGCAGAACCACTCAATTGCCAGGGGTGAATATGAAGAAAAAAATGGCAGCCAGAAACTGGAAGCCTTACTTCCTGAGTGGCTGGTGCATGCAATGGCACAATTGGACATCTGGAAGTACAGGGGGGACAATGCTGACATCCATTAAGACTGGACTTTCCCTGGTGGCTAAATACTCCAGCTCCAAGATGGGTGAGTACAGGGTGCAAATGGCTGGGGGACAGAAGGCAGATGTTGCTGTCTGAACCTACATTTTAAATCCACAAGGCAACAGCAATGAAGCAGGTTCTAACCTCCTGTCTGACCACAGCCAATGTGTAAATAAGACATTGAAAGATGGGCGGGCCCCTGGAGACGGTCCTGGGGAAGCGCACGTCCCCGACCCGCACCCTCAGCGACAGCCCAGACACAGGGAGCACCCAGGAGAGAGGGGGTGGTACGGCTCAGACATTGCTCCTCGGGCCAAAGAGGGGCGAGCACGGGTGAAAGGCAGGGGAGAGCGGACGGTCCGTGCCTTACCTCACACTCCTAGAATGGGAGAAGTTCAGGCGACAACCACGGCATCCAGAATGGAAGCAGACACTCCCCCTTCCCGCAGAACACCACGGGAATTTGAAAGGGAACGGGACCAAATGGGAGAAAACCCTCAGGGATTGGGGAAACACAGGGAACACAGAGAGTGATGGCTGACGGAGCCTATGGGCTCTGGAGGGGGTGTGTCTGGAAGGGTGGGGAGGAGGATAAAAATGAGGAAACGGAAAGCACCGGGGAGGAGTTCAGATAATTGCATAGCAAAGCCAGAGAGAGAGCGAAGGAGCGATTAATCTGAGAACGGGGTCTGGCGTGTGAAGCAACACCCAGTCCATTCCTATCTGAGGTGTTTGTTTCCTTGGAGACCCTCCTCCCAACACGACGACAGGCTTTGCAGGGCCCGGGGGCAACCCTGAGCGCGACATACATACTGGCCCTTCCTTTTACTAAATTCCATACATAGATGGAAGTTGTATGCTGCATGCATACACACTGTACAGTCTTT
>NW_015208798.1:0-1100 GCF_001447785.1 Gekko japonicus | reverse complement strand
TTCACCTCAACGGGGACCCAAAGTGGCTTTCATTCTTCTCCTCTCCTCTGTTTTATCTTCACAGCAACCCGGTGAAGTAGGTTAGTCTGAGAGCATGTGACTGGCCCAAGGTCACCCAGCAAGCTTCCATGGTAGAGTGGGGATTTGAACCTGGGTTTCCCAGATCCCAGTCCAACACTTTAATCACTACCTCATGCTTGTTCTCCTGTTCTGAAAACAGTCCCTTTAAATGTTGCCATGAAAGGCCTATTCCTTTGAAAAAGTCTCAAAAGGAGCAAAACAGTGCTTAGGATGTAGGACAAGACACCAACTAGTCCCATCCTACCTACAGCTGAGTTGAGTGTGGAGGACCAGAGTGAACCCAGAAGATGACGGGAGGATGTCCCTTCAGAGCAGCTCTCTTCGCCTGAGTCTGGTGGTCTCTTCTGAGTAAAATCAGGCCCCTGACACTTAAGCCAGATCCAGGTTGGGAAACTCCTGGAGATTTTGGGGATGGAGCCTGGGGAGGACAGGGACCTCTGTGGGGTACAATGCGACAGAGTCCACCCTCCAAAGCAGCCATTTTCTTTAGCAGAACTGATCCCTATAGTCTGGAGGTGAGCTGTAATTCTAAGAGATCCCCAGGCCCCACCTGGAGGCTGGCATCCCTACTGCCCTCCCAGGCCCCAGCCTCAAATCTCCAGGTATTTCTGAACCCAGAGCTGGCAACCCTAACCTTCAGCCAAAGCTGTCTGTGGGACGGAATCCTCCTCCAGAGAGGGGTGCATTATGGATGAGCCCCCCCCCCACCTGCCCTTTGTCGACAAGGCCTGCGACGGGCCTGGATTAGATCTCGGGTACCAGCTGCTCATTAGCCGCTTTGCATTTTTAATGCCGCGCTCACCAGATGCCGAGTAATTAGAGACATCCCTTTTTCTGTGTCGCCTTTTCTCTTCTTCTTTTTTGTACTTGTTTCCATCTTACTCGTCATGCGTGGAGGAGCTCACATTGCCAATCCAGCAGCTCCACACGGGCGCTCTCTCTCTTGCATGCGCGCACACCGTCTTTGCTGGCGGCTCACATGCCCGGGCTCAGTTCTGGTGAAACTTTATTCTTTGTTT
>NW_015208797.1:0-1096 GCF_001447785.1 Gekko japonicus | reverse complement strand
TTTGGAAAGGGAAGCTGGCAGTCTGAACTCCGATGGAGCCAACATGATGTAGTGGTTGGTGTATTGGACTAGGATCCGGAAGACCCAGGTTCGAATCCGCACCGTGCCATGGAAGCTCGCTGGGTGACCCTGGGCCAGTCACAGACACTCAGCCTAACCCACCTTGCAGGGTTGTTGAGAGGATAAAACACAGGAGAGGAGAATGGAGTCGGCCACTTTGCCGTCCCCATTGGAGAGAAAGGCGGGGTATGAAAGGAAGTAAATTAAAAAACCCAGAAGATAGGATTTGAGCCCCAGAGCCACTCTGGTGGCAAATGAGTCGGCCCAGCGCTGATCTTGCTGCAAGACCCCTAGGTGTGGGGAGGCGGACTGGGGCTCAGTGTCTCGCCCCGCTGGATTCCTGCAACTTCTCTGATTCTTATCCTGCCCTCGCTCCACGGAGCGTGGCACAAAACCAGCATCAGGCCCAAGGTCATTCGGCAAGCTGCACATCTTAGTGGCATTTTGATCCAGGACTCCCCTAGTCCAACTTCAACACTGTAGCCCAGGGGTGTCAAACATGCAGCCCGGGGGCCAGATCAGGCCCCCGGAGGGCTTCTATCAGGCCCACAGTGGAACTGACTGTCTTCTGCTTCTTCTTCCAGTTCTGCTGCTGCGGCGTCATTGTAGGTTTGCAGCTTACAGAGACACGCCTGAACAGCACACTCGAGATTGCAACAGCACAGACATTTTGATGCAGTGATTCAGAGCAAGAGGCGTCAGTTATCAGACACCGTTAAATAAGCAAAATATTGCAGGAGGGCTAATGTTTTAAGCACGTTTTTATTTTAAGTTAAAAAAAACACCCCTTTGTGTTTGCGCCCTTTATAAAGTTTATATCTCCACCACCTGTCATTACATTTTGTGACATACACGGCCCGGCCCAACAAGGTCTCGTTTATGTCAGATCCGGCCCTCATAACAAATGAGTTCGACACCCCTGCGACCCCTCACTATAGTGTGGGCAATTCATCTGATGAATTGCCCACAGAACACACTCCAACTTGTCGTGTGCACTCGCACTCGAGGTATAGTTTATTTATTTATTTATTTATTT
>NW_015208796.1:0-1120 GCF_001447785.1 Gekko japonicus | reverse complement strand
CCCTTTAGCTATATGTATGGACTGGTAACATCCACTTCAGTGTATCTGAAGAAGTGCACATGCACACGGAAGCCCATAACTTGAATAGAACTTTGTTGGCTTTAAAGGTCCCACCGGACTTAAAACTTTGTTCTACTGGGCCATCCAGGGTATGGCACTTCTGAGCAATACTTACACAAGCTTACACAATCCAGCTTCAGTGCTGGAGCTGTGTCTATTACAACAACTCCCCTCCAAAAAAAACATGCAGTCTTTGTGGCACCTTAAAGAATAACAGGTCTCTTGCAACATAAGGTTTTGTGGGTAAGAGCCAAATTCCTCAGAGGCATGAAGTGAATTCTCAGCAGGGAAAAAATTGTGAACCGTTGGTTAAATTGTGAACTGTTGGTTTGGGTGAAGAAGTACTTCTTTTTATCTGTTCTAACCCGACTGGCTTTCGAGCAAGGGAAACCTTTTCCTTCACTAACTCTGCATAGGGTCAGGTTGCATGATTATAAAGGTAAAGGTAAGGGTTCCCTTGCTCGAAAGCCAGTCGAATCCGACTCTAGGCGCACGGAAATGAAGTGGTACCTATTTATCTACTTGCAATTTCTTACTTTCGAACGGCTAGGTTGGCAGGATGCATGATTATAGTCCTATGTAAATTTACCCGAGAAAGTCACATTGGACAAAATGGGCCTCAATTCAAAGGTAACCAGCTTCGGAGTGAGGTTGCAAGGCTACAGTCCTGTGCCGACTTCATTCCGTCTCCCTCTTTTCCTAACAGAGCTTCCAGTTCCGAGCGCGATCGTAACAGCATAACGGAACCTGACATGGCCTTTCTGAAAGATGTCAAGGAACTGATGCAGGGCATCTCGGAGACCACCAAGAAAGCAGCTGCTTTGCAGACACTTTGGGAGGAAAGATCAAAGCTGTTGGGTAAGAAAACCTCCTTTCTGATCCGTGCGGTCCTCAAGGACGGGGTTGACTTACTTTTTTGAGGGGGAAAAAGCAGAAGAGGAAGGGCTCCTGGTAGGGCTGCCAGCTTTGGGTTGGGAGATATCTGAGGGTTTGGGGAGAGGAGGGACCTCGTGGGGTACAGTGCCGACTAGAGATATGTGTTGGATCCCCAAGCATCGAG
>NW_015208795.1:0-1198 GCF_001447785.1 Gekko japonicus | reverse complement strand
TGTGTGACTGAACAACAACAAAATTGTCTTCTCCAGTGACTCTTGTCTTCGCCAGTGTTTCCTCTAAGCTGAGTTGGTGTGAGCTGGCTCACAGTTTTTTAGCCTCCGGCTCACACATTTTTGTCTCAGCTCAGGGAGGATGACTCCAGAGCAAACTAATTTATGCAGTAGCCAAATCACTTGCTCGCAACTTTAATGCCAGTAGCTCACAAAGCAGAATTTTTGCTCACAAGACTCCATAGCTTAGACAAAACATTGGTCTTCACATAATGTGACCACATTACAATAGCCTCAGCTGAGTCGTTTTAGCTTCTAGGGAGAGTTTATGCTTGAACCCACTTCTTTGTCTTCTATGGTGGTTCACAGTATCTGTAAAATGTTCCTCCAATACTGCATTTCAGGTGGTTTCTCTTTCTTCCTGTCAACTTCCTTTATTGTCCAACTTTCACACCTGTACATAATAATGGGGAATACTACAGCATGAATTATGTTGATCTTGGTCACCAGTGACACACCCTTAATTGCAGATTAACAGAAATAAACATAGCTCAGATCAATTGGATTTACTTGAAGTGAATCAAGATGTTAACGGGATCCTAACTTTGGAGGGGGGGGAGGTATATAAATATTGTTAAACAAACGCAGGCATGAGTATTGATTTCACTACAGTTTACTTACAGTGGACACGAGCTAATGCTATTTGCATTATATATAGAATGAAAGTCTTTGATAGTTTCATGCAACATTAGCCAAGTTTGGGGTCTGTTTTTGTCCTACTATGTTTAAAAAGTGCACCAGAGAAAAAGTGCACTCTGTGACTGAACTGAGATTGTCTACTTAGGGGAAAGTGTTAAGTGTTAGCAGTTGGACCCCTTCCTCCACTGAGGGACAGCTTAAGGCAAAAGCACCCCTCTGCAAATCACCCTAAAACTGTAATTTGAGGGCACTGAAACCTTCTGTAGTTGGTTCCACTTATCTTGATTTCTTGCATTACATCCATTCAGATCATTCCTATATACGTGGACTAATGTTAAACCCATACATATTAACTACAAAAGCAAAAAAGACAAAAGAGAAAAAACTCTATAAGTTGCTTTGCTATTTATCTAAGCAACTTAACACTATTTTCCTTTCTTTTTTATAGTTTACTTTCATTTAAGAGAAGGAAGTTACATTTTAATAAATGCTAAACCATATT
>NW_015208794.1:0-1114 GCF_001447785.1 Gekko japonicus | reverse complement strand
GGGGTGATATTTGCCCCATCTTGGAGCTGAATGTGCTCTTTAAAAAGGCAGTTCCCCACAGCTCCTTGTGTGGCCCTAAGTATAGCTACTATAATAGATGCTGCTTTTTGAAACTCAAGAGTGATTGGTGATGTTTTTCCCCCACTGAGAGGCTGAGCTTAAGATGTCCTCTGTCATCACAGCATGGCGTAAACTTAAATGTGTTGGAAAACAGAGTGCTATAAAAGCAGACTTTCGTTTGGTGAAAGGGTGAATAGACGTCGGAGACCTGCAATGGGCACTTTTTTCCCCATCTTGCTTACAAAGCTGTGGATTTCATTAAGTCATTTTCTCTGATCAACACTACCAAGACATGCAGAACTGAAGAAAACACAAAGAAAGCAAGGCAGGTGGGGAAGCCTCCTACGGTTAGAACCGAGACTGAAATTCTGTACGTTTCTCATTTCATTAAGATCTGGAGACTGAACACTGCTTTTAAAAAACTCAGAATTCCAAACAAACCTATTTGATTATCAAGTTTCTCTTCCTTTTCTGTTATAATAAGTCCGTTCCATTGGGGGGGGACTCTTACACCAGTCCAAAACTGATAGTGTGTTCTTTGATTTCCATCCGTTTGCACATACTTATTACCATTATCAAAGACCGGAACATGGCAGCGCTTCATGTGGAAGCTGCATTGATGTTCTCTCCATATTTTCCCTGCCACAGTCCCCATGGTGGCCATTCCCCTCCTCCACCATCAGAGGACTTTTTCAAGAATTGTTAATTACCATTCCAAAAACATTTTGAAGGAAGCATGGCAGTCTCCAGCTGAAAATAGGGAACACAGTAGTTGAGCAAATGCCTTTCTGACACCAAGCAAAGTTCAGAAGCCCTTGAAAAGGTTGATCACAGAGGAATGTTTTTGGATTGCACTGTGGACCAAACATGGCTCTGGGCAACTTCTGTCCTTTGCATGCTAGAACCTACTTTCATCTGACAAAGTCATCTCCGGGCTCAGAGAGAGATGCTTCTTGTGTTCGCTTTTAAGAAGTCTCAAGACCATCAGAACTTAGAGCCCTGCTGGGTCAGGCGAGTGGTCCACCAAAGTCCAGCACCCTGTTTCACACAGCAG
>NW_015208793.1:0-1108 GCF_001447785.1 Gekko japonicus | reverse complement strand
GCTCAGTTTAGCACACCGAGTTTAGCGACGATCTCCTTGGTCAGTTTTACGCTGGGCATGGTTTTTGAAATAGATTCTTTAAGCTATATTTACGCTTTGGCAGCCATCTTAGCAGAACATGAGTAATGGGTCCTTGGTGGTATCTTATGGTGGCAATGGTTCTGATTCTTGTTCCGGTCAGAAAGATCGGGCACATATTGAAACGGGGGGGAACACAGATGAAAAGAACCATATTTCACCAATGTACAGCGAGGAGAGTAAAATGGGCAGTACTGATGGGAAACACGGCTCGGCGGTCCCGTGCTGTGCAGAGGTGCCAGCATGCTCTTGCTGGTGTCTCACCACTCCATGTTTGGTTGTCCTCCTCATGGTGCCATGGTTGGTGGGAGGCTTTTGTGCTGGCACAAGGGGGTGAAAGGGAATGGATCCATAATTTCAGAGTGACCCAGACTACTTCTGCTCAAATAATGGAAACTTTGAAAGGACGCCAGCAGCTGGAGCAGATCACTATGCATAAGCACACTACAGTCGAGAAGCGTGTAGCAATTGCCCTTTTTTACCTCATCAATGGCAATCCATTCAGAGAGCTTGTGGGGCACTTCTGCTTTGAGCCATCTACAGTGGCAGACACAGTTGTGGAAGTTTGCTTGGCAATCAGGAGCGAGATCCTTAGGAAGACTGTTTGCCTGGGTCTGGATGTTAACAGAGGTGTCAAGAGAATGACACCTCTGTTAACATCCAGGTGACACTCTGTTGACTGACAATGCTCTCAGTTCTGAGACCCGTCTAGCTGAAGTAATCCCTACTAGGAACTCAGTACCAGTTTCTCCAATTAGCCACATTCCATTCAATTAAGGTCTACAATTTGTACCTGTGAGAAAGGGGCTGAGACTAACTGCAATAGTTTTGTTTCCTTTCCCACACACACACACAAACGCACACTCACACAAACGTACGTTCTGGCCAAGTGTTGTGGCAGAAGAGAAAGGGACATGTAGAGCAGGCATGAACCGTCGCAGAACGCTACTTACCACAACCCACCTTTGTAAGAGCTATGCCAGATAAGGACTATGATCCCTGTGACACTTGCAATTTGCCAGAATGGAAA
>NW_015208792.1:0-1124 GCF_001447785.1 Gekko japonicus | reverse complement strand
GGGGTCTGCCCTACTTCTGGGACAGTACTTGGCTCAGCAGGACTCACCTCCGGAGGAGATCTGGGACGGTCCTCTGGTTCAGGGGACTCAGCCAGCTGGGAGTCTAGGCGTTCCGGCTGGAGCTCTGCAGGGATGTGGGACCATAGAGTCTGCCCTCCAAAGCTGGTCAGAGAGACCCTGGCCACTTCTAGCTTTTGAGGCCTCCAGGAATAATACAAATAAACAACAACAGGTGAAAAAAAATAACGCATCAAACAAGGAATGCAACGTAATTCGAATAAATTTGAGCTGGAGGCCAAGGCCCAATGGCCCTCCAGGCCTCTCTTTTTGACCTTGCTGTCTGTTGTGCACAAACATACACGTGTAAACATGTGCCATGGTAGGCAGAAGCCTTTCAAATCAAACAATTTTGCACAGATAATATGCAGGGTGTTCAAAATACATACATTCAAAGTAGGATTGCCAACACCAGGTTGGGAAATTCCTGGAGATTCGTGGGTAGAGCCTGAGGAAGGTGGGGTTTGGGGAAGGGAAGGACTTTAGTGGGCTATAACAGCATAGAGTTCACCCTCCAAAGTAGCTCTTGTCTCCAGGGGAATTGGATCTCCATAATCTGGAGATCAGTTGTAATTGCAGGAGATCTCCAGACCCCACCTGGAGGTTGGCAACCCTCACTTGAAAGAAAGTCTAACTATTCTGCTACTAATGGCTGAAAACATGAAAGTATATTTCAGCCATAAGGACAGGGATCTTCCTTAACTACCACCATCAGTGGGAGCTTGGGGACAAATTGTTTTTGTTAAGTAATAAGTGGGTGTGAGACAGAGCCCCTGATACAACTCTTGCTGTTTCCTGGACTCAAGGCAACAACATTAATTTATTTAAAGCACATATATGCTGCCTCTCAGCCCAAGACTCCCAATGCAGTTAACAAGAAGATAAAGCATCATAAATATAAAACATCATAAAACGATGAGATTTACGTATAAAATACCTAACAGCATGCAAAAGCTACTCAGCAGCCAAAACAAAAAGACAGGGTAAGATGCACACGTCTGTGGGGGAGGTGGAGAGGGACACTGAGAGGCAAATGCCACAATAATGGCCAAACAGCTCAACAAAAA
>NW_015208791.1:0-1150 GCF_001447785.1 Gekko japonicus | reverse complement strand
CTTAGAGGGAACACTGCTTCCAGCATCTCTCCTGTTTTTGGCCCAAGGTGGCTTTGTTCTTAGAGCACCTTAGAGACCAGCAGATGTTCCAAATTATAAGCTTTCAAGACTCAGAGCTCCCTTCAAATCTAGCTTTTCCACTGCAGACCAGCATGGCTTCCCGCTGAAATTTGCTCTTAGAGGACAGCCATGTTCTGTCCAACATGGTTTTCTATCTCCTGAAACAGCGGGATACATTCCCCCCCACACCCGGTGTGAGTTCAGCGCTGTGAAGACCAAAGCTGCTCCTGTGGCACAGTACTTGTTCCTTCCTACAGCAGCCCGATCTCACTTGGGGAACAAATGGGCGTCCTGTCTTGGGAAGCGCTTTCAGCCTGCTTCAGCATCCTTTACCAGCTCTTGATGCCCCAGCCTCATTTACTTATGTGTATTTATTCATTTTGCCAACCTAGCAGTTTGAAAGCAAAAAATTGCAAGTAGACAAATAGGTACTGCTTCGGTGGGAAGATAACAGCATTTTGTGCGCCTTCGTGTTCAGTCATGCTGGCCACATGACCACGGAAACGTCTTCTTTGGCTTGGAAATGGAGATGAGCACCACCCCCTAGAGTTGGATTCAACTGGCTTTCGAGCAAGGGAAACCTTTACCTTTACCTTATTTATTCATACAGAAAACTGCATACAGTTTATTCATACAGAAAAATAGCTGTAGGGTTCAGGGGAGGGTGTGTTGCAATGGTTTGGGTGCTTGTTCACAGCAGGACAATGAGTTTCCTTTTTTTTTTTCCTTCTGATAGGTTGTACCCTCGCCATGCAAGTGCTCTGAACAACCTAGGAACGTTGACCAAAGACCTGGTGGAAGCAAAAGAGTATTACAGAAGGGCCCTCCACTTAAATCCACAACACAACCGAGCTCTCTTCAATCTTGGGAATCTGCTCAAGTAGGTTTTCGATCTCGTTCCGTTCCTTACAGTTTTAAAATTGAGACAGTAGCCTTGCTAACGAAGCCAAGTTTGGCCGATCATGCTATAGTTCTCTTTCTTTCCAGCCAGTGCTCAGGACTGGAGCAGAGTCTCCGGACATTTCATAGCCCCAGGACCCACCGTGGGCTTGAGTCCTAACCAGTGTTCCCTCTCTAAGCTGTGGAGTCT
>NW_015208790.1:0-1185 GCF_001447785.1 Gekko japonicus | reverse complement strand
CTCTCTCTTGGTCAGTCTCAGCCAGTTTGCACCCCATCAACACTATTTGCCTTGACTCAGTCTAGGCCAAGGGTGTCAAACTCATTTGTTATGAGGGCCGGATCTGACATAAATGTCACCCGGTTGGGTCAGCGCAGGCGCACTAAACCCATTGGTGTGAATGCACAGATGACCACTCGAAGATCACCAGTTACTGGTAAGCAACCTGTTTTTGGCATGTCCTCACTCCAAGAGCCCCTCGGGTGGGAGAGGAGTGCAGAGGAAAACCCACAGAGGCAGACCGGAGAGGCAGCCGTGCAGCACTGGGCAGATGCTCCCACGATGCTTGACTGCTGCAGGCGAGGGTGTTCTGCTGTGCTGAAGCTACGATGGAGTGGCTCTGCTCACTCCCCCCCAGCACTCCCTCCCTTGCATCAGTCGCTCACAGGCCGCATAAGAGCCCCGGACCAATGTTCCCTCTAAGCCGTGGAGTCTTGTGAGCAACAATTCTACTTTCTGAGCTCCTGGCATTAAAGTTGTGAGCCAGCGATTTGGGTATTGCATAAATTAGTTTGCTCTGGAGCCATCCCCCCCTGAGCTGAGGCAAAAACGTGTGAGCCGGAGGCTAAAAAACAGTTAGCTGGCTCACACTAACTCAGCTTAGAGGGAACACTGTGGCCTGGATGGGCCGGATCCGGCCCCCGGGCCTTATGTTTGACACCCCTGGTCTAGGCTATATTGCACTGGTACTGTGATCATGACTCCTCTGACCCTGATTGGCTGATCTGGTGCGTGGGCCTGGGAGGTGCCGTTGGCAGCCCAGCTTCTGTGAGGAAAGGGAGAGCTGTTCAGGTGGGCGGCCATGTTGGTCCGAAGCAGCAGAATAAAGTTTGGAGTCCAGTGGGGCACCTTTAAGACTAACAAAGTTTTATTCAAGGTACAAGCTTTCGTGTGCAGGCACACTTCTTCAGAGAGCTCAAAGTTTGGCTGGGATTAAAAACTCATAAGAGATGGCTGAAAATGGGTAGGAGTTCCTAGGCAGGAGGCAAGCCAAGGGATGAGGAGCCCAAAAGCCTTATTTCAGCCCCTGTGGCAGGGGCTGAAAAAAGGGAGCAGAGAAAATAGCCAGCGGTTCAACTATGTTCGAATGGAACTCCTGCTGTCTTCTAAACTGCAAATAGCAACTACGCCCACCCCTTTAGTTTA
>NW_015208789.1:0-1256 GCF_001447785.1 Gekko japonicus | reverse complement strand
GAAGGCAGATGTTGTTGTCTGATTGAGCCATTTAAATCTGCACGGCTAATGCTAGTATGTCATGACAAACTGCTTGTGCGACCGCAGCCTAAGTCTTGTTGCATTATAATGACCGGCATGAAACTGCCTTTATGTATATCTTTATGCATATCCACCTTTATGCATATCTTCTACCTCTAATGAAGCTGATTACATTTTGAGTTGTACCTCTGCATCCTGACTTTCCTAGGGAAGAGTCCTACATGCCATTGCTTCATGAATGGCTCAGAGTAGAGATTGGGACAAAGTTCAGACTGGGAACTTCTTAGTGGGGAAGCTTATCCGTGCTTCAGGAGGCCAAGAAAACTACTGTTCCATCATTCATGGGAGGAAATGATGGCCCAAGAAGATTGGAATTGGATTGACAAGAGAGAAGGGCCTACTTTGTGTTTAAGCCCTCCCCATCCGCCAGTTGTCTCTCTCTTCAAAAGTTAAGGTGCTTTACAGTGCAATCTTAAGAACACTTTCCTGAGAGTAAGCCCCATAGAATATACTTGAGTAAACTGCTGAGCTGATCTACTTAGGAGTGCTCCCTTACTTAGGTGAACAAGGAAGGGAATGGCAGGCACTCATATTGGTCGTCTGCATGTGTTTATGAGCATCCCTGTAAAGTGCTTGCAAAAACCACTTTGGAGTTCTTTGTGTGCTCAGCAGGGATGTTAACAAAATGTGACACACACACACCCTGAATCTAATTGGGTTTGATATGTACTGATACTGTGATGTGAATCGCCTAATCCACCTCCTATGTTAAGCTTCCAGCCGGCCGAGGCTCCGACAGCACTAATAAACTATTGGTCGCTTCGGAACAGCGACCAATCACAGAACGGCTATTCCCCGAGCGGGAAGAGTTCCCATTGGACCTTATCCTTGCAATCTTATTGGTTGTTATGTATATAGTAGGTGTGGCTATGTTAGCCCGGGAATGTTTAAAAGGAGCCTAGCTCCCAATGTTATTCTGTTCTGGTTATTAACTGCGTTTGAGTGCTTGTTCATTCCTTCATTAAAGCTGAATCACTTGCTGAAATCACTCTCTGAGTCTTTGTTAGTGCGATCTAACAGTGTGGCCCATAGGCACCAATAGAACTGAAAACTCCAGTCATTCCCCCAGCCACTGCAGCCTTGCCAATTAGGCTTGGAGGAGCTCGGGATGATGACTACAGGCTCAGCCAATCACCTCACTCCCTGGGGCAGCTAAGACCCCTCTCCAGCACCCA
>NW_015208788.1:0-1302 GCF_001447785.1 Gekko japonicus | reverse complement strand
GGGAATGAAAGAAATCCAAGGAAAAGGGGAAAAAATTCTTCTGGAAGGAGCTCTGGAGCCCTCCTTCCTGAGCTAAGACAAAAAATGTGTGTGCCGGAGGCTAAAAAACTGTGAGCTAGCTCACACTAACTCACCTTAGTGGGAACACTGGATATAATCCAAGATCAAAGCCCACCATCTCAACCAGTGTAAGGGGGACAGATCCATTCCAGATCTTAGTAATAATCTCGTTCAGGGGGAAGGGTGTGTTGTAAAGATCGGCAGCTGAGAATTAGGATCTACAACATCAAAATATAACGGGAAAATTTCCAGTATCAGTGCCCCTCCGGACTGAAGGCCGTTTCGTGTGGAACATTTTCAAAGTTGTCTCTTTCTGTTCTTATCTGGAACCCAATCGCTCTTGCAATTAAACTTGTTAGGTGCCTAATAAGTTTAATTCCTAGAGAGATTGGAAGCATCAAAGGCTTCAAAGACCTTCAATCTCAGTTATTTATGAACTAGTGAAATTATGTATTACATACATAAATATGTAATAAAACAGCTGGAAATCACAGGAAGTCGGCTGCACTTACTGAAAGTGCTGTTTGCCTTAGGAAGTACATGATTTGTGACATTCCTTGGAGTTGTGTATTGTGAATGAAAAACGTTCCGTTTGTTATTGTAAATGGTGTAAATGATTAGAAGTACTGTTTGGAAATAAGACAGCGTATACATAATTGTTATGGTGGTTTCAATTGCTCTCTTACCAAGAGCTTGAGTGTGATGGAATGTAACCTGAAATCATTAAGATATAGGCTTTTAATAAGGATACTACATTGGCTGTATTTATTGTTGATGGTGAGAGTGTTTCCAGGTTTGTTGTCTTATTGAGAATTAGGATCTGGAATCTTCCAGAGTCCTTCTGAGGGCCTCTCAGCCCCACTTGCACCTGCTGGATGACCTTGGGCAAGCCATAGTTCTGGCACAGCTGTTCTTGAAAAAGAGCCGTTTCTGTCAAGGGCTCTCTGAGCCCCGCCTACCTCACAGGGTGTCTGTTGTGGGGAGGGGAAGGGAAAGGAGTTTGTAAGCCGCTCTGAGACTCCTTTGGGTAGTGAAGGGTGGGGTATAAATCCAATCTCTTCTTCTTCTTTTGCCTCAGGCCAAGACACCCTCTCTGGCTCGAGTGATGGCCACAACGCTGGCTTCACATGCCACTGGCAAGCCAAGCGGCTTGGGTCACTCCCCCAGACCATTCTAAACATCACTTTCACTGCCACCCCAACTCCTTGAGACTCCCCCAGCAGGGAACAAGTAGTGAGGCAG
>NW_015208787.1:0-1161 GCF_001447785.1 Gekko japonicus | reverse complement strand
GCCAACCAGATCCCCACAGAAGACCCACAGCCAGGGCATAGAGGACCAAGCCTCCCCTACCGGTACCCCTCAGCGACTGACCTTCACAAGTATATGTGTGTGTTACGTGCTGTCAAGTCGCTTTTGACTAACGGCAGCCCTGTCTTCCAAAATGTCTTATCCTTAACAGCCTTGCTCGCCACTTTGGAGTCAGGAAGCCAGCATGCCCAGGGAAATGCTGATCGCCACTTTAGGGCCAGGAAGCAAATTTTCTCCAGGCCAGTTTGGCCAGGGACCCTGCCTGGGTTTTTTTTGCCAACTTCTGGGCATGGAACAGCGATCACTGGGTGTGTGTGTGTGTGGGGGGAAGGTATTTGAGAATTTCCTACCTTGTGCAGGGGGCTGGACTAGATGACCTTGGAGGTCCCTTCCAACTTTATGATTCTATGATTCTAGGTCTTGCAAACTGAGGGCTGTGGTCAGTCCATCTCTGGTTGGCTCTCCCTCTTTTCCTGCTGCCTTAAACTTTTCCTAGCATGTTTATCTTTTCCAGCGACTCTTGTCTTCCCGTCTATATCTTCTCTGAAAGTGGAGGTTCTATTTAGACATTCTGGCTATTAGCTATTGATGGGCCCATCTCCCGTGAATTTGTTTAACCCCCCTTTTAATGCCAGCTCAAGTAGTGTCAGCTTTGCTCTGTGCCAGTAAAGTCCAGTCATTAACTGTATTTGAGTGATTGGGGTGGATCCGACCCCTCTCCCACTGCTCCACTGAACAAAGCTTGAGACCTTCCCCCAGCACAAGGAGCTTTCCGCCATCTTAAGTGGTTATTCCGTTGGAGGAGGAGGCTTCTTGGAGGATCGATCGATCCCCACCCCATTATTTTATATATCAGATATGCCATGGATGTGACTAGACACAGCCCTTTCTTATGTGCAGGAGTACAGTCACATTGAGTCAGAATTGGGCTGCCAACTCTGGGTAGGGAAATTCCTGGAGATCTGGTGGGGTGTGTTTTTTTTGCGAAATGACCTTAAAATGGTGGTAGCATACTCATGGCTGCCATGAAGATGCCGTCACATCTACTCTGGTCCCGTGAGGGGCAGAAATGGATTTTAGGGAAAGCAGGATGGACAGTCCCCCCCCCCCTCTTTTTTTGTTTGAGTCCCCGGAGGGGATTTT
>NW_015208786.1:0-1109 GCF_001447785.1 Gekko japonicus | reverse complement strand
CTCCAAGCCCCTCCCCTGGCTGGCTTGGAGAAAGAATTAGTCTTTTTAAATCCCTTCTCCAAACTAAATCAGCCGGTGTGGGGGCAGGAGGGCTTGGAGGATGCATTTAAAGTTGCTTTCTTTCCACCTCCCCACCTCCCCCCATCTATTTGCTTTCTTTTTACTTACTTTCTTTCTTCCCTCCTTTCTTTCTTTCTCTCTCTCTCTCCCCTCCCTCCTCATCTAAAGTTAAACATATTCTCCAAGCCCCACCACACCAGCCAGCTGGCTTGGCTCAGAGAAGGCATTTGTCTCTTGAAATTCCTTTTCCAAGCCAAACTGGCTGGCATGGGGGTGTGGGGGGGGTTGGAGTTAAAGTTTAAATTGCTTTCCTTTCACCTCTCCCTTCCTCTGTCCCTCCCCATTTATTTGCTTTTTTTCCCCTTCTCTCTCTCTCTCTTTTCCTCCTTCCCCCCCATCTATTTGCTTTCTTTCCACCTTTCTTTCTCTTTTCTTTCCTTCCTTCCTTCCTCTCTCTCTCTTCCTTCCTCTCCCCCATCTATTTGCTTTCTTTCCACCTTTCTTTCTCTTTTCTTTCCTTCCTTCCTTCCTCTCTCTCTCTTCCTTCCTCTCCCCCATCTATTTGCTTTCTTTCCACCTTTCTTTCTCTTTTCTTTCCTTCCTTCCTTCCTCTCTCTCTCTTCCTTCCTCTCCCCCATCTATTTGCTTTCCTTGTTTATCTCTCACACTTTCTCTCTTTCCACCTCTCTCTCTCTCTCAGACACATAAATACCATTAGCAAACAAATATAATTGGCCAAATAAATATCATTATCAAAATGTTTTTACTCCTTTTGTTTTTATTTTTGGCAGTATCATTTAATGTTAATAAAAAGCAAATCTGCATATTTTAAATAAAACTGTGTGTGTACTTTTTGTTCATGTCTTGCAGCTCTCAAACATCAGACGTTTTTTCTATGTGGATCTCACGTTCAGCAAGTTTGGCCACCCCTGGTCTATCTTGAACCTATTTCCCAACAATTTCATTGGGTTCCCATGACTTCTAGTGTTGTGTGAGAGAGGGAGAAAGCTCCCTCTATCCCCATCTCCACCCCATGCATAATTTTATAA
>NW_015208785.1:0-1128 GCF_001447785.1 Gekko japonicus | reverse complement strand
GAGCCACTTACCAGAAGGAAAGGGGCAGCAACGAGTGGCAGCAGTGGACACGTGGTGGCCTATGGCAGCCCACATCAGAGACGGACGAAGGAGCAGTTTAGTAGCTTGGGGTGCTACTGGATTCTGGCCTATGGTTGAAGGCTCAGATTTCTTCTGTGTCATGAAGCACCTTTTATTAGCTTAAGCTGGTTTGCCATCTACAGCCATTCCTTGAAAAGCCACAGTGATCCACAGTGATTCATATTAAGTTAGTGTAATGTGGGGCTAACTTTGAAAAACGTTCAGAAACTTTGGTTGGCCCAAAATTTAGTGGCCAGGCATCTCTTCGAGGTTGCTTACAGGGATTCTATCACCCATCTGCTGAAAGATCTGTGCCCATCTGTTTCTAGGCACAATTCAAAGTGTTTATTCAAAGTGCTTATTTGGGGTCTAGCTACCTGAAGAACCATCTCCTTCCATACTATCCAGCCCACCAGTTAAGGTCTACCTCTCAAGCTGTTTTCTGTGCCCCCCACCTTCAGAGCTGAGGAAGCTGGTGACTAGGATAGGGCATTTTCTGTGGTGGCACCTCACCTTTGAACAATAAGGCTTGCCAGAAGATTTTAAAGACTAATATACAATTGAAACCAGAGTCCTTTTTGTTAGGACTAATGGACAATCAGTTGGAAAGAAGCCATGGAACTTTATTTCTGTATATGACTACAGCAGCGAGAATATTATACATACAGAATTGGAAGTGTCCGACAATACCTACAACAGAAGAATGGTTGGAGAAGATGTTGGACCTTGCAGCAATGGCTAAACTTACTGTATTGGGTGGGGAAAAGACAATTAGTTTGTTCATTACAGATTGGAAACCCCTTATAGACTTTTTTGCAGGAAAAAGACAATAATGACTTGATGATTTGTGGCCTTGATGATTAAGATATTGAGATACAAAAAAAGAGCTCTTTAGAACAAGGAAGAACTTTGTAATAAAACTTATATTAGTTGTAGAGAAAATCAAAACTCTTCTATTTTATGTATTTTTTCTTTTTCTTTTATTTTTGCAATAAAAAGTAAAATTGAGCGCCCCTCCCCCCCCAAACTGTAAAGCTTACCTGGCACCTGCTTTAATTTATTTTAGGT
>NW_015208784.1:0-1201 GCF_001447785.1 Gekko japonicus | reverse complement strand
CATGTCAATTTCACACCATGTGCTGCGCTCCGCAGCTTCACCCGATTTCTCCTGCGTCTACTCAATCCTCAAAAAACAGGTGTGAAATTGACACGTACGATGGGGCAAAGGGAGGAACGAGCGCAAGGCAGCAGCTTGTGGGAAATAAACCACTGCTTAGCATTATTGAAAAATTCTTTCTCACATTGCAAGGAAAAGCCCATCTGTCTCTCTAAGCAAGAAAAAGTCCATTCATCTCACAATGAGCACCCAGATTTAGGTTAATTTCGTCCCAGTTCTTCCTCAGGAGTAATTCTATTATCTTCAAAGGTATCAGCCTGTTAATATAGCACAGTAATATGTTAGGAGCAAGCCAGACCTTAACGTCTTTCCTAAAGGTAAAGGTTTCCCTTGCTCAAAAGCTAGTCGAATCCAACTCTGGGGGACAGTGCTCATCTCCGTTTCCAAGCCAAAGAGCCAGCACTATCCGAAGATGTTTCCATGGTCATGTGGCCGGCATGACTAAACACCGAGGCGCACGGAACGCTGTTACCTTCCCACCGAAGCGGTACCTATTTATCTACTTGCAATTTCTTGCTTTCGAACTGCTAGGTTGGCAGGAGCTGGGACCAGAGACGGGAGCTCACTCCATCACGTGGCACATTCGGGTCTCGAATTGCCAAACTACAGACCTTCTGTTCTGCACCTCGGCATCTTAACCTCTAAGCCACCTGAATTAGGTTGCCACACTGCTCTCTACAAGCCTCAAGAGTATAATCTCTTCCAATTGTTATCCTGGGAGAAAAAAAACATGGTTATTCAGAAAGAAAAACAACATGAAGCTGAACGGAATTTTATTTGATACTGTTTCAGACTTACCTCTAGTTGCATTAAAAGTGTCTTGTTTAGGAGCAAAACCAGTCTTGTCTAATCTAACAGGTGCAAAAAGCCGCCTTGTTTTTGCTGGCTTAAAAGTTCTCCATTGAAACGGCATCTCCCGTGAAAAGGATCAGGTAGGAGGCGATGCGGAAGACCTCAGCCTGAGACCTTGGAGAGCCTCCCCTAGTCTGAGCAGACTACACTGACCTTGTTAGACCAAGGGTTTGATTCTCTGTAAGGCCACACTTTATGATTCCTTTAGAAATATACCCCAAATCTTGCAGCAGCGACTGCCTTGGAACAACTAGGCTGCATATAAACATAACTGGGAAACAGAAGCTGG
>NW_015208783.1:0-1152 GCF_001447785.1 Gekko japonicus | reverse complement strand
CTCCTTTTCTTCATACCTGGGGAAAATCCCATTAAGGTGCCATCCATTCAATTCAGAATCCCACCCCCCACCGCCACCCCGTGGATCAGAGAAGCAGAGGAAGGAACTGGCAGGAAGCCGGGAGACACAGGCTGATGCTGAAAGCGCAGAAAGATGGGGGGCTCTCTGGAAAGGAATGCTCACCTCACTCTGTTAAGAACTGAAGCTGGGTTCTGAAAAGCCACACAGGAGCTGCAGGGAATGGCTACCACAAAATAAAACTGAGCCCCTTTAAGCTCAGATTGCCACCACAGGGTGGGGGGCAAGCTCCTGCTCCCTCCAGCTGGTTTTGCACACTTAAATAGCGCCAGGGAGAGTATTTGCCCATTTTTGCTGCTCCTTGTTGTGGAGCATTCCGTGCATGTGAAACACCAAAAAACAGGGAAACTCCCTGCCCCAGCACTGGCTCACCATGAAACAATGACTCGGGGAAGGGGAGCCAGGAGCCCTTCCTCTCCCATGGCGGCATTTGAGGCCTAAACAGGGTCTGCTTTATTTTTTAATAGCCATTGAATACCACTGTGCAGCCCAGGGCAAACTCTTCAAAAAGCAAATGCCTAGTTTGGCCCAAAGAACAGCCACCCCACACCCCCTGCTCCTACCCGTCTTGCAAATGTCTGTGTTAAGAAAAAGAAAGCTGGTGAGTTCTGGACTAGGACAGTAGGACCCTACTTCAGTCCCACACAGCTCACTGGGTGACCTCAGACCAGTCTCTCTCTTTCTCTCCCCCCCCTCCCCATCTCTCTCTCGAAAATGGAGGAAGGCAGAAATCAGGAACACCGCCTTGATGTCTTTGCCTCCCTCTCCCATAGCACTGGAACTGAGGGGTACGCAACGAAGTTGTTGAGAATTCACTGCAGGCTGAGGGGGTGATGGCCACCAACACGGAGAGCTTCCAAAGGGGATCAGACAGATTCATGGAGGAGGGGGCCCATCAACGGCTGCTAGATTCGGGGACTGAAGGGAGCCCCCAAATCCAGAGGCAGCAAACCTCTGAGCACTGGTGCCAGGAGGCAGAAGCAGGGAAGTGCCTTGGCCTCTGTGCTCAGTTTGACTGGCCCTCCAGGACGACTGGGTGGCCACGACATGAAACAGGATGCTGGCCGAGATGGA
>NW_015208782.1:0-1147 GCF_001447785.1 Gekko japonicus | reverse complement strand
AGGTGAGGCCTGACCAGAGCAGGATAGAGCAGAATTACCACCTCCCTTGAGCTGGACACAATGCTTCTGTGAATGCATCCTAAGATTGCATTAGCTTTCTTCTGTCTTTGAATCCCTTCCTCTAGGTTGTATCCTGCCCCAGTCAAGCTGGTACCAGATCCTTTGCTCCAGAGCTGCCCCCTCTCTTTTCACACACTCACACACCCACACACACACGCTCTGCTTCTGTAGTGTAAAAATAGCCTGTTTCTGTGGAGCCGCACTGCTGTTCGGGCCTGACTCAGAGGCTGACCTTTCCTCTCCCCCCCCCTCGCCCCAACGCAGCCAGGAGCTGAGCTTGACGGAGGCCTCCCTGCACCCTCCTTTCAGGCCATCTGTGGCGCTCCTCATAGTCTGAGGGTCTTAAACAGACACATTTGCATCCCCAGCTTCTGACGGGCGGTGCAGACCTCACCTGCAATTCCTATGACAAATCCTTATCAGAACCGCCCGTGGCAAGTCCATGGTGACTTTGTTCAGTCTTATTAGCTCTGCACAGATTAGCTCTCGGCAGCGCTTAGCCCGTTTATACAGATTTCTGATAAATGTTTTGACTGATTTTCCCGACTCTGGAAAGACACACAGAGAAACTCCCCCCCCCCTTTGCTCTTCCAAGGATACGATTACACCGAAAGGCATGAAATATTCATTACCTCTCTCTCTCTCTCTCTGCAGCTCTGCCTCCAAGAAATCTACCTTCGCCACACTCCCAGAGGGGCAGAACTCAGAAAGTTTGTAAAAAGTACGATATTAAGAAAAACGCTGCCTTACAAAAGGATCCTGATGTTGTGTTAAAAGCATTGTAGTGTTGCAGGGGCTGTTGTCCTGTCCCAGAGCCCCCCATGCACATGATTGGCTCTTGTGTGTGCGTGTGCCATCCCGTCAATGGAGCAGACAGAGCTGTCAGAAGCATGTGGGAAAACCTGGAAAAGAAGGGTGGACTGGACAGCTACCTCTGCCCCAAGTCATTAGAACTGAGTCCCTGCTCTCCTCCCATGTCAACTACCCAAGGACACCTCACTTGAAAGCAAGTCCACCCTTCAGGAACCAGAAGGTGCTTCTGATGAGTATAGCTTGGGGCTATCCTGGGGTCTGGAGACTGAACCCT
>NW_015208781.1:0-1109 GCF_001447785.1 Gekko japonicus | reverse complement strand
GTGATCTCCCATCCAAATACTAACCAAATACTGCTTTGCTTCCAAGCTGATGAGCTCAGGCTAACTTGGGCTTTCCAGACAAGGGCTACCCATCTGGAATTATCACAATTGTCTATAGAGATGCTATAAACATAATAGTTCCATAAGATTGCATTGAAGCTCACATTGCAACATGGCGGTCAGGACAGCACAGACTCTGGGGAAATGTATGTTACAGAGTACATTCATTTACATCCACAGCAGGCCTTCTGTGACCTGCTGTCACTGCACATTAACCCTTCCTTTGATGAGCCACTGGCTATGTTCCTTTGGGCACATCCTCCTGATAGGTCCACCAGGCAGGCTGCCCATAGGCTGCCTTTCCTCAGCAAACATTTGCCAACTCTGTTGAAGACGCAGACTCAAGCAAGCATAAATATGCTAATGCAACCACTGGCTGAGCAATTATTATTACAGACCATCCTGCTATACTTATTTCATTATCCCCACTGACATTTTATTCACTCAGTCACAATTACGACGTTTGGAAAATTGTAACGGTGCTAACATCACTTAGGAGAAGGGGTGAGGGAGAGTGGGGGAATGGAACATTAGCAATCAACAATTTGATTCACAAAATGTTAAATTCGAGCTTGTCTAATTTCTAAATGGTATAATAGGCTCAACCTTTGCGACGCAGCGCATTTACGTTTTGGATAGAATTAAAAATATAAGAATAATGACCTCCGTCTAGAGCTGGAAGTACAATGCACAAGAAGGGAACTTTGTGTTACTCTTCCCTTTGTCTTTTATTCTTTTGTGATTTGGTTTATGCAAAACTTCTCTTCGTGATGTCAAGTGATAAAGCATCACTGGCTTCAGTGGAGCTCTGCCTGTCAGGGACTCTCTCATAACAAGAGCATAGGAACTGCTGGGGATAGATCCAGTCAAAGGTCCATGTTATCCAGCGATAGCCTGTTCAGTACCTCTTGGAAGGTTGTAAACTGGACACACAGGCAACACTTATTTGATGCCCCTAGCAGCATCTGAAATTCAGAAATTAACGACCTCTAAACATGGAGGTTTCATTTGGCAATTATGCTAATAATAAAAGGGTTGGAACACTTTCC
>NW_015208780.1:0-1391 GCF_001447785.1 Gekko japonicus | reverse complement strand
ACCGAGAGTTCCCATCTATACCTTGTGGACCAGCTGCTCCAGATGTTGATCCAGTTCCCTCTTGAAGCCGTCCATGCTTGTAGCTGCCACCACCTCCTGTGGCAGTGAATTCCATGTGTTAATCACTCTTTGGGTGAAGAAGGACTTCCTCTTATCCGTTCTAACCCGACCGCTCAGCATCGGTCTAACCTGGGCCCTCCAGGTCAAGTCAAGAGACATTCAGGGGTGGTTTTGCCATTGCCTGCCTCCGCATAGGAACCCTGAACTTCCTTGATGGTCTCCCATCCAAGAACTTCCAGGGTTGACCCTTTTTAACTTCCTGGGCCATCCAGGTCAAGGCAATAATTTAGTGCCATCAATTGACCACCGGCTCATGGTGACCCCTCATGGGGTTTTCAGGGCAAGAGATGAGCAGAGGTGGATTGCCATTGCCTGACTCTTCTTAGCAACCCTGGACTTCCTTGGTGGTCTCCCATCTAAGTATCAGAGCCAAGTACGAGAGCCAGTTTGGTGGAGAGCCAGTTTGGTGCAGTGGTTAAGTGCACGGACTCTAATCTGGGAGAACGGCAACAGAAATGAACCACTAACTGAACCATCCCAAGAGATCCTCTGAACTTTTCAACAAACATTGTCAGTGGGCAAACATGGTGGTTTTAACAGCCCGGGTGATCTCCCATGAGCTGAGCCTGCGCTCGCCACCGCGTGACTCAAACAGCACGTCAAAAAGTTCTGTGGCCGCACAGGAGAGGTGGTTGATGGAGCTCCGGTTCACTTTTTTCTCCTCCGCAACACGTGGGATTGATTTTCTGCCAGTCTGAACACTCAGTACTGGGCTAGGTGGACCAAAGGTCTAACTTGGCTTAAGGTAGAACCAGTTTGGTGTAGTGGTTGAGTGCGTGGACTCTAATCTGGGAGAACCGGGTTTGATTCCCCACTCCTCCACTTGCACCTGGCTGGATGACCTTGGGCAAGCCATAGTTCTGGCACAGCTGTCCTTGAAAAAGAGCAGTTTCTGACAGAGCCCTCTCAGCCCCACCGACCTCACAGGGTGTCTGTTGTGGGGAGGGGAAGGGAAAGGAGTTTGTAAGCCGCTCTGAGACTCCTTCGGGTAGTGAAGGGCGGGGTATAAATCCAATCTCTTCTTCTTCTTCTTGTATGTGTGGCTGAATGAAAATTCCTTGGACACAAAGGAGGCCCAGAAAGGCCAAACATTTCTTCCCAGGGCACCGGTGACAAGACTCCTGAGAGCTTTAGACCATGTGGGGAGATGCTCCTTGATTTCAGTTGCCTATGGATTTTGTGTGTGAGAGTGTTAAGTCCCATCAGGTAGCTTCCAACTTGTGATGACCCTGTGAATTAATGAGGTCTAAGCTAAACCATATATATAAAAG
>NW_015208779.1:0-1150 GCF_001447785.1 Gekko japonicus | reverse complement strand
TTAGAAATTCTCTTTGAAATATCCAAGCACTCCTCCCCCATCTGTTGCTCATCTAAACGAAGTTGCCCCCTCTTTTTAGAATAGCTGAAAACACATTTTTATTGAATTCTTTTTATGGAAATATTTTACAATTTTAAACGTTTTTAACTGTACAAATGATTTGATTTTTTAAAATGTGCACTGCCTTGGGGATCCTTGGTGGTAGGGCAGCATAAAAATGTTTTAAATAACATAATTTTAAACAAAGAAACGGCAATTTGTTCTTGAGTATGGGAAGGAAGGAACTAGAAAAAATATCAAAAGGTGGCATTCATTGTGGGAACTTGGATTTGTGTTGCTCGTCATCAATAATAGGAAGAAAGTATTAAACATTTTGGAATAATAATTATAATTATCGTATGGCAGTGTGCGTAGTATAGCCAGGAGATCCTAAGATTGTCTGGCAGCCACAAGTTCTAGCTTTTTTAGCATTATGCACCACTAGTTAGCGAGCTTGAATTCTGGGTATAAGCTTTTGTGTGCATGCACACTTTGTCAGACACATAGAAACAGTTTTCTTCAAACCTTACATATAGATAGAGGGACAGTTGGGGGTTAGTTGCCGGGAAGGGCTAGTTAAAGTCAAGATGCATAAGTAACTGGGCAATAAGTATAGCTGAGATTGGATTAAAACAATTGGTAAGATCTGTGAATGGTGGCAAATGAGCATACTTCTAAGACAAACGAAGTTCAATCCTACCTAGGGTTGCCATCCCCATGACTGTGCTGGGGGAACCCCCCCCCCCGATTTTTGGGGCCTTTGCCCACCAGAGGCCAGGTGGCCAACAGGGAAGCCCCACTCCCCAAACAGGGACATTGCCATGTGACATCTTTGGCACGATAACATCACCCAGAAGCGATGTAATCATGTTGGGGATGCTCTGGTATTTGGGCAAACTCTATGGTTTAAGGCTGAGTTTGCCCAAATACCAGAGTGTCCCCCTGTGCGATGTCCCTGGTGCAATGATGTCATTTCTGAGTGGACATTGGGGACATGACGTGATGTCCTTGCCCACCCCTGGAACACCCCCCAAAGTCTCCCGTTGCAGCCATGGCAAGACCTGGCAATCCTAATTCTACGTATGTAGCATGTGTAGATGCACACTTCCTC
>NW_015208778.1:0-1153 GCF_001447785.1 Gekko japonicus | reverse complement strand
TTCCCGCTTGTGATTCAACCAGGCCAGCAAGTTTGGCTGCTCCGGGTGGCTCCTGCATTGAGCAGGGGGTTGGACTAGATGGCCTGCAGGGCCCCTCCCAAGTCTGTGATCAAATGGGAGGGGGGGAAGTAAGGCTATTTCCTCCGGAGGAATTTGACCCCCAGTTGCCCGATCACACCTCCCTTTGAAGCTGTAAAGTACTGGGCTCACTGCATGGAAGACTCGGACCATGATGTGTGTTAAGACACGTTCATTGTACTTCACACTGGAACTGCAAAACGGCCCTGCAAGGCCAACTATACACACACACACCCGGTACCCCCTTAGGCCCATTGGGGGGTTTGAATTTCCCACCCAAGTGCTATAGGTGGATACCAGGATCCTCCGTCCTTTTGTTTAGGGGGAACTAAGCTCCGTCCTGTAACTGCTGACCCCTAGTGGTGGTCTGCGTACACAACACCCCTCCCCCCCATAGTTCAGAACCCCCCTAGGGGACATAATCCTGCACATAGGCGGGGGGTCGGCGCTCTCATAGGCTGTGGGCACAGTCCGTCAGTGTGTGATCAGACGCAACTGCAGGTGAGTCTTTCCGCCTCCCCCATGCTATTTGTTTCCCATGCACTTAAACAAGGAATCTATGAACCACACCTCCACGCTGAGGGCTCCCTATGGAGTTTGCAATGAAGCGCATACTGCGAAGGGGGGGGGACAACGGCACAGAGTTGGGGTGGCCTGATCAGACCATCCCGATGGCATGAGAGTGCACTGGAGCGATCAGACATCGGGAAGTCCATCCGTGGCCCATCGCAACCCGTTTACTACCGGATTTCCCCCGGTGTCTTTTAACTCCGCTTCTGCGGCGGAGCAGAACGGATTGCCAACGACTTTGGGGTGCTTCCAGATGTTGTTGTTGGGTTACCAAGTACTTACCGCGATTCAGCCGGGGACACATGATTCCCGGCCAGAACAGTCCTCCCTGTAACGCACCATGTATCGCCAGGAAGTGACGCTGGGCGACGCTCTGACAATGGGGCTGAATACTTGATGGTACCATCGCGTTTCCAGCCACATTGCCAGAGCATTGCCTGGTGTCACTTCCTGGCAATGACATGGTGCGGCGCACATGTCCGTGCGGGAATGGTCCTGGGAAGAA
>NW_015208777.1:0-1183 GCF_001447785.1 Gekko japonicus | reverse complement strand
TAACCTTGTTTTATTACAGGCAGAACCCACTTATCATCAGTGATGTGAACGCCAAGAAATAAGCTCGTTTTATTACAAACAGAACGCATTATCAGTGATGCGTAAAAGTAAAGGTTCCCTTGCTCAAAAGCCAGTCAAATCCGACTCTAGAGTTGCGGTGCTCATCTCCGTTTCAAAGCCGTTTCAAAGCCGAAGAGCCAGCGCTGTCCAAAGACGTTTCCGTGGTCATGTGGCCGGCATGACTAAACACCAAGGCGCACGGAACACTGTTACCTTCCCACCGTTGTGGTACCTATTTATCTTTTTTTCCCCAAAAACAATTTATTAGGATATAATTTTAAAAAAGTTCAAACATGTATCAAACCTTATACAATTATATATCCTTCCCTCCTCCCTCCCCCCCCCTTCTCGGCTTCCCACAGTGCTCCAACCTCCAGCCCAATTCTTAAACTTTCTTGATACCTCCTTTCCCCCTTATTCACATCCACAGGTAACTTATCCTTCAGCTGTTGTTCTTATACATTTATCTAATTCTACTATCCTTTAATTTTCAATAGTTCTCAAAGCAAAGTGATTTGTCCTTTATATCCCAGTATTTCTCCAAATAGTCTTTAAAGTCTTTCCAGTCTGCAAAAAATTCTTCTACTTCCAAATTATTAAGTTTCCTTGTCAGGCTGGAAAACTGGGGCTAAAACAGATAAATGAATTTCAATGGGGGAAAAATGTGAAATTCTGCATTTAGGTAGGAAAAATCAAATACATAATTGTAGGATGGGGAGACTTGTCTTGGCACCATCTTCAAGTACTTAAAGGGCTGTCATATAGAGGATGGTACGGAGTTGTTTTCTGTTGCCCCAGAAGGTCAGACCAGAACCAATGGGTTGAAATTAAATCAGAAGAGTTTTTGGCTAAACATTAGGAAGAACTTCCTGACAGAGCAGTTCCTCAGTGAAACGGGCTTCCTTGCGAGTTGGTGGGCTCTCCTCCTTTGGAGGTTTTCAAACAAAGGCTAGATGGCCATTGGACAGCACTGCTGATTCTGTGAACTGAGGCAGATCACGGGAGGGAGGGCAAGAAGGGTTGCATCAGTGCTTAGTTCTCTGGGCCCTTTCTTACATGCCCAGGGAAATGCTGATCGTCACTTTGGAGTCGATAAGCAATTTTTCTCCAGGACAGTTGGGTG
>NW_015208776.1:0-1127 GCF_001447785.1 Gekko japonicus | reverse complement strand
TTGGCCACTGTGTGAGACAGAATACTGGAACATATGGACTATTGGTCTGATCCAGCAGGGCTCTTCGTATGTTCTTATGTTCACTTATCACTGGGCTGGTTCAGACATGCATGCTCGCAACATTGAGTGATGACCTGCATGTGTGAAGGAGGCAACACTTACTGAACACTCGGCCACCACAGACATATTGGCTTTTTCACCCACTCTCACTCAATCAGATTCATACTACTAATACAATGTTTTTTAAGTGTTAGCGTTTAAAAGCATCCTGACCCAGATGGCCCAGGCTAGCCTGATCTTGTCAGATCTTGGAAGCTAAGCAGGGTCGGCCCTGGTTAGTTTTTGGATGGGAGACCACCACGGAAGTCCAGGGTCGCTATGCAGAGGCAGGTAAAGGCCAGCCACCTCTGTTGGTCTCTTGCCTTGAGGAAACCTACAGGGCCACCATAAGTCAGCTCCAACTTGAGGTCGCGTCTCACCACCAGTGTTTAAAGCATTCCATGTGCAATAGGTTAGATCCGGCGATACGCAAGGAGAAAAGAAATAAATAAACTTTGCACAGTCCCACTTGTGCAAGATCTTCTGCAACACCTAGAGCTTTCCTTCCTGTCTCATAGTGCCCAGAAATTGGTTGGGTGATGGACAACAACTTCTGCAAGTGGGAAAATAGCTCGTGATACAGTACATTTAACTCATTGCAAGCAGACTGGGTGAGATTCCCCACCCCACCCCATTTCCGTTTGCACACTGACCATGGCACATGGGGAAATCTGGTGGATCCAAGCCATTATCTTGTTCCAATATAAGTAAGGTAGGTCAATATTACTATTGCCACCATATATGGGTGGAGGTATTTGTGAATTTCCTGCATTGTGCAGTGTTGGACTAGATGCCCCCCGGAAGTTCCTTCCAACTCTACTCTATGATAGCCATTGGAAAGGAGGAGACTTTGGCAGAGAGAAACGGAGGTGGTCTGAGACCACCTACAGAATTCAGACAGGAGTCTTCCCAATTTGTAATTTGGTATCATAGCAGCTAATTTGGTATCATAGCAGCTCTCCTACTGAATTATTGCTCTCTTTTTTCCCATAGAAACACAGCTGCAAGGGACCTCCAGGGTCATCTAG
>NW_015208775.1:0-1160 GCF_001447785.1 Gekko japonicus | reverse complement strand
ACTACACCAAACTGGCTCTTCCTTGGTGGCCTCCCGTTCAAGTATTGTTCCTGCTTAGCTTCTGAGTTCTGATGAGATTGGGCTATACCATACCATTCTACATCCCATAGTCCTGATTTACATTAAGGAACAGTGGAAACAAAAATGGCGACATAACAGTGAGACCATGAAATTCACTCCCCTGCCTATTTTATTTCAGTACAGATGACTTCTTTTTTTAAGAATGCGAGCTTGTTCTGAGAAAGTGGAAGCTTCTTCTTAAAAAAATCAGTAGTTGCTGGTGCTTTTCACAATATTTATTTATTCCATTTTGATCCTGCTTCTCAGCCATCTGGTTCCCTAATCGGCTCACAATAATAAAATTATCAAATTACAATGCAATGAAACCACAATTAAAACTACATTTAAAACCCATCCATCCAGACCATCAAGAACAACATACAGGCAGGTCCGAAGAGGACGGAACCAAAGCACAGCTACTCCAGCTGAGAGCAATTAATACACTTCTGCACACATGCTGGTCCTGGCTGTGAAACCTACTGTAGAAAGGAAGGGTTCTCCTTGGCTTTTGAAAACACTGCAATAAGCTGGCTGGGCAGCAACCAGAAATATCTGCTGAGATATTTCCCCAGGGACAATGCCCACTGGAGAGGGGCTGTTGCTCAGTGGTAGAGCACCTGGTGCATAGAAGTTCCCAGGTTCAATCCCTGGCATTTCCAGTTAAAAGGAGGAGGTAATAGTTGACAGGTCTTTTTGGGGCTTCACCCCCTTTCCTAAAGGCACAGCCCCACAAGAGTTTTTTTTCCCCTGTAAATGCTTTTTTCCAATCATTTAAAAACATTTTTAAAAGGTGTGCACTCTTTTAAGCAGAGTGGGATGTGGTAGTTGACTAATTCCTGCACTGATCAAGGGAGTTGGAGTGGGTGACCTCTAGGATCTCTTCTAACTCTGACCGATTCTGCAAAAGCAGTTGTTGTGCCCTCAAGCTTCCATTTCCCCCATTTGTGCTGCTCAATTTCCCACTATTTGCTGTGTGTCCGCATTTTGACCCACATCTCCCACCCCCACCCCGATTTCCCCTGTGTCTTTTTTATCCTTATTTTTCAGGACATGGGGGAAGTTGGGGGGAGATGTGAGTCAAAATGCGGTCAGACAGCACA
>NW_015208774.1:0-1136 GCF_001447785.1 Gekko japonicus | reverse complement strand
AGATGGAAAGTGAGGGGGCCAGGAGCACCTCCCTGGGCAGCCTGTTCAATAAACGTGGGGCTGCCACCAAAAAGGCCATCTGTGCCTACCAGACAAGCTTCTTTGATTGACAGGCCAGTCAGGAGGGCCTCCCTTGTGTGATTTTTTTAAATCAACTTTTTATTAGTTTTCTTTCTTACATATGTATATTATCCATAGCTTGATGATTTACATTTGAGTCTGATTTTTAACATTCTTATCTATCCATTTGTAAAGTCTCGACCATTTTTTCTGGAAACAATCTTCTCCTTTTCCCTGAATCAACAGGCTCAATTTGTCCATTTCTGCTAAATTCAACAATTTTAAACTTATTTCTTCCCTAGTCAGAATTTTTTCAGATTTCCAATACGTGGCCAATAGTATTCTGGCTGCTGTTATTATAAGTACAACTAATCGTACATCATCATGACTGAGATTTTCTGGTATTATATTTAACAAATATGTTTCTGGATTTAACGTCAAATAAATATTCATTATTTCCCAAATTATTTTCTGTATTTTCTCGCAAAACCGTTGAATTTTTACACATCGCCACCACATATGGTAAAACGATCCTACATTTACTTTACACTTCCAGCACTTGTTTGAGCAATGTACATAACATTTTGCTAATTTCTCCGGTGGCCAATACCACCGGAGGCCAATACCACCTTGTGTGATCTTAATTCCCAGGTTGGAACCTATGGGAGAAGATGGTCCTACAGACACCCCGGCCCCAAGCAATGTAGGGCTTTAAAGGTCAAAACCAACACCTTGGATTGGGCTTGGGCGTGGATCATGACCAGTACTGCCCTACTCAATAGTGGCAGCGGCTCTCTGGGATTTCAGGCAGAGGCCTTTCACATCACCTACTTTCTTGTCCTTTTAAGTGGAGATGCTGGGGATTGAAGCTGGGACCGTCGGCATGCCAAGCAGATGCTCTGCCACTAAGACACAGCCCCTCCCCAGTGTAACTGCTGTAGAATTGGGGGTCCCATGCTCCCAACAGCTGACCCCAACAAGAGGTGGGGGAGGGGCTCCTGGGAGATCATCAAGAGATCCTGGAAGGCCTGCCTGTTTTCCAGGGCCTTTGAGGGGGTTTGAATTGGCAGGCATCT
>NW_015208773.1:0-1174 GCF_001447785.1 Gekko japonicus | reverse complement strand
TAAAAATTAAGGAAAGCATTGCACGGAAATCTATTAAGCGTTCCACTCTGTGCAGGTAGAGCCCATTTCGCCAACTGACAGAGGCATGCTGACACCAGCAGCTTGTGAATGGCACCATTTAAGCCTTGCATTAAATGCCTTTGAATTTAGTGAGCCGGGACCCTAGCTGTGTGGCTTGAATTGATATAGCTGAGCCAGCATGTTGTAGTGGTTAAGAGTGGCTGCACTCCTCCACATGAAGCCATCTGGGTCACAGCTCTCAGAGCTCTCTCAGCCCCCCAATAAGTCTAGCTCGCCACCTAGTGGTGCATAACGCTAAAGGAGTTAGAACTTTAAGGCTGCCAGACAATCTTCAGATGTCCTGGCTATACCACACAGAGTGCCATACGCTAATTATAATTATTGATATGGGTGTGACAGACTCATGAGTTTGGTACGTGGGGAAATCTCTCCTGCTGTGCAGTCCTGTTATAAGATATATTTCTCCTGGGATGGGTAATTTCAGAGGTTACACAAACACATCTCCTCCCTCTTCCCTGCCTCAGCTTGTGTACTTCACAGTAGCTTTGTGATAGTTACTTGCTATACTAGAGCAGCCTTCTCTTATCACCAAACAATAATTTCAGGATTTGTCAGGGTTTTTCAATGTAGTTGTCAGAATCTCAGCCAATATATTTAAAGTGATGGACATACAAGTAATTTAATGCTCCTTAATTGGCTGTACATTACTTGGAGTTTCCCCACTTACCTTTAGCCTCTTGGCTAGGATAAATTTTCTGAAATGGCTTAAACTCATCTGGAGGAGGGAATTCTTCCACAGAATGGAAAGTAAATTTAGCCTCAAAATCATCTGAAGATTTCAAAGGGGAAAAAAGAAAGCTCTCTCAGAAAAGACCATTTTAGTTACAGGAATTAAAGGAAAATGGTGCAAAAAAAAAAAGTCACGGAAGCCCATTTTCTGCCCACCCTTCCCCAGACTGGACTTTCTGCCTCTTAAGTCTCAACTGACAATAAATCATCAGAGCCCTGGGTGCCTGTTCTGCTTTTATCTCCTCCTCTTAAAAATGGAATTTTAGAATAATTTGCTTAAAGTTGTGGGTTCCCCCCCCTCTTTCTAAAATGCTGTGTTTCTATTGCCACTCTCATTTTAGGAAGAGGGGAGGGGATCATCAGA
>NW_015208772.1:0-1191 GCF_001447785.1 Gekko japonicus | reverse complement strand
ATGGAAGAACAATCCACAGTATTAACTCACGCCTGTACTCTCAAGTGGTAAGACTGGTTTTCCACTTCACCTGCGATTTGTGAGAACAAGGCCTACGTTCCTGTCTTCCGCCGTCCTCTGGAGTTTGCTTAATTTGTCCTCAGACACTAAGACAACGGCAGAGAAAGCAGACACCTTGTCTCTCCAAGGACCCGGGCATTTTTCAACCACCTGTGTCAGTGCAGATTAGGAGTGTGCATGGAAAAAAATCGGCTTTTTTGGATTCGGGTCCAGTAGACCCGAAAAATATCAGTATATCCCGATATTCCTGAATCCCAATATTGGTATGATACTGGGATTTGGGTAAATAATCGGGAAACCTGAATTCATTCAGCATTTCAAAACGCCTTCTTCTCTTTTAACTTTATTCAGCATAAAAAATGCCTTCTCCCTTCACTGATGGAGGTGTGCCGCCACCACAGCACAACTCTCCACGAGTCAAGGGAAGTTAAATGCCTTCTCCCTTCACTGATGGAGGCGTGCCGCCACCACAGTGCGACTTTGCAAGTGAAGGGAAGGCATTTAAAAATGCCTTCACTTTACTGGTGGAGCTGTGCTGTGCCGACACCGGCAAAGGGAATGCCTTCTCCAAGCCACGGTGGCACCACTGCGGCGGTGTAACTTGGCGATATAGCTGGCCTGAATAAAAGCCAAACCATATCAGCTTTTATTGAGGCCAGCTATATCAGCAGTCAAATCAGCTTGTCTAATCTGCATTCGGATGAGTAAATACCCCCAAAATACCGATAAGGTATTCTTCAGGTATTTATTTGGTGTGGTTTATACTGAATCCACACCCTTAGTGTACAGTCAGGTGGCCAGCCGTGTTGGTCTGAATCAGCAGAGCAAAGTTTGAGTTCAGGGGCACCTCTAAGACCAAATGTTTTTTGTTCTGGGTATAAACTTTCATGTGTATTCACGCTCCTTCAGTGTTAGGGCAGTGTCTCAGGAGGAGGGCACTACTCCACCCATTCAAGATAATCTGCTAGGCAGAGGACATGAAAAATAGATAAAAGGGATTTGTTACAGCCACACCCTGGCCTTTACCTAAGAACTGGCAGCAGATGGACCCCCATCAAGTAGGTTAGGATGTGAAACAGTTGACTTCACACCCAAATGAGGGTTTTAATCTAGGCCAGTGGTGGCGAACCT
>NW_015208771.1:0-1184 GCF_001447785.1 Gekko japonicus | reverse complement strand
GACCCTTTACCTTACAGCTGAACAGGAGCGGTCACGTGAACAAAAGCAATTCCAGGATCCCCTGGAATTACAGCCCACCTCCGGACGAGAGAGATCAGTTTCCGCTGGAGAGAATGGATGCTTTGGAGGGTGGAGTCTGTGGTACTGTATTCCCACTGAGGCCCTTGACCTCCCCAGGCTCCATCCCCAAATCTCCAGGAGTTTCCCAGCCTGGATCTGGCAACCCTACAGCTCTCCATCCCCTGCCGGTGACAGGAGGAGTGTGGGAACCCCGGCCACACTTCTCCGGTCTTAGCCTCCGCAAGTCTCATTTTACAAGTTAATTAGGGGGGAATCGGAAGGAACAAACCGGCAACTTGCCCGGCGGAAGACCCCGAGGAGGCATGATGCTTTGACGTCAAGTGAGGCAAAGAGGGAGGTGACTCCGGGGCCGGAGCAGAAGAGTCCAGGCTAGCTAATGAAAGCCACCCATCATTAGCCCTTGGGTGCAGCCACACGGAAGCATCAGGGCAGGAGTGGCTTCCAGCACACGCGCCAGGCAAGGGCAAAGCGCAGCCCAGCCCAGCCCGTAAAATCAAATTTTAATTTGTTCTTGACGGAGCAATTAAAGGGAAGGATGCAGGCTTTGGAACGCAGCCCAAAGGAGAAGCCTGAATATTTAATACCGTTCCAGGCTTTGCAAATCCCCAACAAACCGAGCAGAATGGAGGGGAAAATGGATGACAGCTTCATCTTCGTAATCAGAAAGGAGGACTCAACCCACCGGTGCCAAGGGGAGGGCAGGAGACCCTTCGAAGGGAAAAGGGAGGCGGTGCGAGGAAGGGAGACGGTGCCAGGCCGTGTCTGGGAGGCCCGGCACGAGGCGGTTATTGCTGCGTGGGGGTCGAAGCCCCCACAGGGACAGAAGTGGGAACACGCTTCTCCTTTGGCACTGGGGGGATTTGCTTCTGCTGAGTAAATTTAAATAAATGAAGGCCGGGCTGAGCATTGCATACGGAGGAGCTGTGTTACGAAAGACCCCGTGCCTTTAAGGGGAAAGACGAGAACGTGCAGTTTGTGTGCTGAAGAGAAAATGCAGTAGGCCTGCTGAGGACAGGGCCGGCTCACCCACTAGGTGAACTAGGCATTTGCCTAGAGTGCCGGGCCCTGGATGCGGCACAGAACTGCGCCTCCCCCCGCCAAAA
>NW_015208770.1:0-1177 GCF_001447785.1 Gekko japonicus | reverse complement strand
GAATTTCCTGACAGTTAGAGTGGTTCCTCCTTGTGACAGGCTTCCTCAGGAAGTGATGGGCTCTCCTTCTTTGGAGGTTTTTGATCAGAGGCTAGATGGCCATCGGATAGCAATGCTGATTCTGTGAACTTAGGCAGATCATGAGAGGGAGGGCGGGAAGGGTTGTATCAGTGCTTAGTTCTTGTGGCCCTTAATACTGATCGTCACATTGGGGTTGGGAAGCAATATTTCTCCAGGCCAGTTTGGGTGGAGATCCTGGAGGGTTCTTTTGTCATCTTCTGGGTATCAAACAGGGGTCACTGAGGGTGTGGGGAGAGGTATTTGTGAATCTCCTGCATTGTGCAGGGGGTTGGACTCGATTACCCTGGAGGTCCCTTCCAACTCTATTCTTCTGTGATTCTAGGTCCAACCCTGCTTAGTTCCCCGGATCTTATGAAACAGGGCTAGCCTGTGCCTTCCAAGTCAGGGAGTTACAGCAATGGTACTATGCAAATAATTCCACCTTTGCATGTGGCAGGGGAAGCATCAGAACCTAAGGTGGTCAAGTTGAGGTCCCCGTGGTTTGTGGTGCTGGTTCCCTGCTCCATTGGATGCTGGTCCAAGCAGCAAATATGCAGGAAACTTCAGCATGGAAACTGATACAACTCAGAATTCTCTTGGCTCATGGAACCAGGGGACACCCGGAGGGCCAATCCTGTGCCACTGTCTTTTAATAAAAGCTCTCAAATCTGCCACCTCACGTCATTCTGGACTACTTGTTGCTAATGGAGGTTTTGTGCGGCTCTTTCCATGGTATCACGTTAGTGGCACTTGACCGATATCCTCTTGGCCAGCACATCAGTCCGTTCATCCATAGGTTTGGATCTCACTAGCTTCTCCATTCAGTCTTGCTCGGTTCAGCTTCTGACTGCAGCTCTCTGGTGTTTTAGGATGGTCCTTCTTCTGAGCTGGTGGATCTGGATGGCTTTGTGGTGGCTTTATAGGATTTTCTGCGCAGTACAGCTGGTGGTCAAAGTCACGGTCCACTTCTGGAACCGGGAAATGGCACCAACAGCTAATACAATGTTCCTGATCATCTCATCCTACCCTTGCCCGTGGCCAGGCTCTGTGTTTGCGTGTCTTTGCAGAAGGGCCATGGGTATGCTTGGGAAGAAGAAGAAGACCATCTTTTGGGTAT